>NC_091457.1:21156215-21456215 GCF_027789765.1 Dendropsophus ebraccatus | reverse complement strand
TGGAATGCCTAAGTCATGGTCTCGATCAGGATTACTGGTAACTGTCCTGCACGCAGTCCTATAAAAGGAAGTTGTGAGCAGCGATGGTATAGAATGCGCAGAAATACCCGGAGCACTGACTGAATAAGGACATTTATTATGTAACATAATGTCACAACATAAAGAATTCAGAGGCTGCTGAAATATGATATCAATGCCAACCTGTCTATCACATAAGTGCCAATGTAGCTAGAACCTACCAAGCTTTCTAATGATCATACATTTAAATTAGGAACAAGTGATTCAAAGATGATAAGGAGACGCCTACACAGAACAACACATAGCCGGTGTGGGTGTAATGCAGGATTAATGGAACACTGGGAGGACCAGCACAATGTTGGCATTGAGGACACGAACTATATTTTACTTTACCGTTTTAACCCATAAAGTGTCATTTGTTGTTTTTTTTTTGTTGTTTTTTTTTTTTTTTGCAGAAATCAATAGTCCAGGTGATTTTAAGAAACTTTGTAACTGGGTTTATTAGGCAAATATGCCATTATCTGCATTCAGTAAGCCTTTCCCCAGGTCCCCCCCCCCCCCCTCTCATTCACTGCTCATTATCAGGAAATCACCACTCTTTTACATCACTCGGCCCATGTGTAACCTAAGGACAGGGGAGGGGGGAAGAGGGAGATTAGTCGCCAGCAGAGAGCAGAGAACAAAGGATTACACAGCGGGACCTGTGTGAAAGCCACTATTCAAAGGTCAGAGAGGTCAGTGCTGACTTCAGAGGAGATAGCCCAGTGATGTAGCTGTAAATTAACTCTTTGTTGTCCTGTTTTGGTGCCTCATCTCCCTCCACCCCTCCCCTCTCCATAGACAACCATGAAGACAGGGGGGAGAGCTTCACACTGCTTTTTCATGATAAAAATGCATTTTTTGGCTAATAAACCCAATTACAAAAATTTCTTAAAATTGCCTGTACTATTGATTTCTGCAAAAAAAATTTAAAGGATAGCGACACTTTAAATACCAAGTTAATTTGAGCCTTATTACCAAACTGCTTTCTTGTGAACCCGGCACAGAAAACCTGGATGGGGTGGCTTGGTTATGGCCATAAAAAGGCAGTAGCCTAACCCAAGGATTCTAAATGACCAAGGGTTTAAAGGGGTATTCCACTCAAACATAATTTTTCATATGCTGCTGCCCATAGTGAGACTAACAATTCCTTCCATACTTGTTATTATCTATTCAGTCTCCTGAGTCTGAGCTGCTGCTTTCTGCTGAAGACACAAATATCTGTGTGTGAGCTTTTCTCTCTGTCTCCCCCTCCTTTCCCCTCCCTTCTGAGACGGCTGATGTGATCAAGTCCCTGGCAGGCTTTATCGGCAACATTGTAATTGTAACTTTGTAAAGCTGGTGGGGGGGTTACAGCCTTTTTTTGGGATGAGTTGTGTTGCCATCCTTTGATACAGGGAATCATTCCCTGATGTCTCTTACAGCAGCACAACATGGGGAAATCTTCATTCTATAAAATACAACATAGGATGCCCCAGATCCTTTCTGTCCCACCAGGGCAAGGACAAGGGGTCCAGCAAAAAGACTAACATTTCTTTTCTCTTGCAGATTTATACTGTCTTCTAGATCTCATGGATTACACAGGATCATCTACCTCTTATTATCTCTGTTATTGGATATATTTTAGCAGGTGTTTCTAGATCCACCCAGATACTTTTGTCAAAGGATTTTTAGAGGTTTTTCTGGTTATTTGTTTCCTCTCCTGAATTCTCTTGGTTTGTAGGACTTTTAGAGAATCATCTGTCTGCTTGGGCTATAGATTTACATATACAGTATGCATCTACATAGATATATATATATATATATATATATATCATCAAGGTTATTGTAATGGGGTAGTCTTGTGGAACTAAATTATTTTGTTTTTCACACTTCTTTAACCCCTAGACGACCTAGGACGTACCGGTAAACTATGGGTGACTGTCCCCAGGCGAGCCTGGGTGCAGCGGTACATCCTGTGTAATGAAGTGCACTCTGGAGCGGAGCGTGCTTAATATTCAGCAGCCATGTCCTCAGCGTTAATGGCAGGCTGCAGCGATCAAGCTGCAGGGTGTCATTAACCCCTTAAACAGAGCGATCACAGCGTTTAATTGTAAGTGACAGGGGCCGTCCCCTGTCACTTACCGATCGGGACCCCTGCAGTGTGACTGTGGGGGTCCCGATTGTTTTACCGGACCGCCAGAGGTCTCTCAGGGCCCTATTCCACCGGACGATTATTGTTCAGATTATCGTTAAATTGTTCGAATCTAAACGATAATCGTTCGGTTGAAATGCAGTTAACGATTAACGACCGAACGAGAAATCGTTGATCGCTTTATAAGACCTGGACCTATTTTTATCCTATTTTTACGATTTCAGCAATTTATATCTTGATAAATAATATTTTTGGGATTCCATCATACTTGTAATGGTAGAATGAAAGACGCCATTACATAGTACAACTATTCCTGTGAATAACAAGCCCTCACATGGCCCTGTAGATAGCAAAATGAAAGTGCTAGAGCTGTTAGAAGTGGAGAAGGAAAAAGTAAAACACAAAAATTAAAATTTGCGCGGTCCACTGTGGCATTTTGGGCTTGGTCCTCAAGGGGTTAATAAAGTTAGATAACTTTGTAATATAACAGGCCCTCTGCTGCCACTAGTGGCTGTGTGTGGGAACTGCATGCCTGCTCAAGCTCTGGTCCTGGCACAGTTAGATATATTGCTAATGCTGTATGCAAATTCTGAGCCTCCCCTGATGTCTTTATAATACATATTAGAATTAGAATCCACATTAGATTAGCAGTTACACCCAACAGAAAACAATAGTACAGGCGATTTTAAGAAACTTTGTAATTGGGTTTGTTCAGTGTCGGACTGGGCCACCGGAAGTGGGCCCCCAGCTGCAGCAGGATAAATACATGGTTTTGCCGGGTCTGCCCAACTCTGAGAAGACAGCCCCAGCAAAACCATGTCCTGGGTAGTCCCGGGAAGCTCCGCCCCCGCTGTGGGAAGCCCTGCCCCCTCCGGCGTTCGTTCTCACTCAAGCAGAGCAGGGAGAGGAGTCGCTAGGGCACAAGAGGAACCTTACAGGTGAGGTAAGTATATATGTTGTTTTAAATACAGATGGAGTGGCTGGAGAATGATGAGGGAGGTACTGGTATGCTGATGAGGGGCAAAAGGATGAGGGGGTACTACTATGATGATGGAAGGGCAAAAGGATGAGGGGGTACTACTATGATGATGGAAGGGCAAAAGGATGAGGGGGTACTACTATGATGATGGAAGGGCAGGAGGTTGAGGGGGTACTACTATGATGATGGAGGGGCAGAGGATGAAGGGGGTAGTAGTATGATGGGGTAGGAGGATGATAGATGGGTAGTAATATGATGGAGGAGCAGGAGGATGAGAGGGGTACTACTATGATGATGGAAGGGCAGGAGGATGAGGGGGTACTACTATGATGATGGAAGGGCAGGAGGATGAGGGGGTACTACTATGATGATGGAAGGGCAGGAGGATGAGGGGGTACTACTATGATGATGGAAGGGCAGGAGGATGAGGGGGTACTACTATGATGATGGAAGGGCAGGAGGATGAATGGGGTAGGAAAATGATAGAGGGGTAGTAATATGATGGTGGGGCAGGAGGATGAAGGGGGTAGTAGTATGATGGGGTAGGAGGATGATGGATGGGTAGTAATATGATGGAGGAGCAGGAGGATGAAGGGGGTAGTAGTATGATGATAAAGGGCGTAGTATGATGATGGAGGGGCAGAAAGATGAATGGGTAGTAGTATGATCTTGAAGGTGCAGGAGGATGATGAAGTAGGTAGTAGTATGATGATGGAGGAGCAGGAGGATGAGAGGGGTAGTAGTATGAAGAAGGAGGTAGTACTATGATGATGGAGGTGCAGGAGGATGATGAAGGAGGTAATAGTATGATGATGGAGGTGCAGGAGGATGAGAGCGGTAGTACTATGATGATGGAGGTGCAGGAGGATGAGAGGGGTAGTAGTATAATGATGGAGGGGCAGGAGGACGAAGGGGGTAGTAGTATGATGATGGAGGGGCAGGAGGATGAGAGGGGTAGTACTATGATGATGGAGGTGCAGGAGGATGAGAGGGGTAGTAGTATGATGATGGAGGTGCAGGAGGATGAAGGAGTAGTAGTATGATGATGGAGGTGCAGGAGGATGAGAGGGGTAGTAGTATGATGATGGAGAAGCAGGAGGATGAGAGGAGTAGTACTATGATGATGGAGGTGCAGGAGGATGAGAGGGGTAGTAGTATGATGATGGAGGAGCAGGAGGATGAAGGAGGTAGTAGTAGGATGATGGAGGTGCAGGAGGATGAAGGGGGTAGTAGTATGATGATTGATGATTTGGTCAGTAACAGTGTGGTGGTATGTTGAGAGGTACAGTATGGTGATATGATATATCTTAGTGCTGTTCTGGGGTCACTTTCACACACTGAGCCCCCACATAACTCTGTATTCTGATCTCTCACAAAGCCTCCAGTATACAATACACCAAGAATCCTCCAGGTACAACAGCTGCAAGCACTACAACTCCCAGCATTTACTGATAGTCTGCATCCCTCAGGATATGCTGGGAGTTGTAGTACATATGAGCTGCCACTTTAGAGACATATAGTGCTGGACCTTTAGGGCTGATGGTTGTAACAGATTACCGCCACCAGAAGCTTCTGCACAACAATCAATTATTAAAGGTTTGTTCTGTCTGAAACTACAACTCCCAACATACTCTTCATTAAAGTTTCATACTGTAGGGTATTCTGAGAGTTATAGTTCTACATGAAAACATGTCATTCACAAGGGAGTTGTCGCAGATCCAGATGAATCCAGGATAGGGCCAGGTCAGTATATCGCTTTTTACCGATTCTTCTTTGGTGGGCCCCAAGGATCATTTCTTCTGGTGGGCCCCAGGTATCCCAGTCCGACACTGGGTTTATTAGGCAAATATGCCATTATCTGCATTCAAAAAGACTTTCCCCAGGTGCCCCCCTCCCTCCTTTCTCTCATCCACTGCTCATTATCAGGAAATCTCGACACAGTCGGGCCCTGTGTAACCTATGGAGAGGGGAGGGGGGAGGAGGGAGATTAGTCACCAGCAGAGAGCAGAGAACAAAGGATTACATAGCGGGACCTGTGTGAAAGCCGGTATTCAGAGGTCAGAGAGGTCAGTGCTGACTTCAGAGGAGATAACTAGTGATGTAGCTGTAAATTAACTCTTTATTGTCCTGTTTTGGTGCCTCATCTCCCTCCACCCCTCCCCTCTCCATAGAAAACAATAAAGACAGGGGGGAACTAATTTTTCATGATAAAAATGCATTTTTTTAATTTTTTTTTTTGCTAATAACCCAATTACAAAGTTTCTTAAAATCGCCTGTACTATTGATTTCTGCATAAAAAAATGTAAAGTGACACTTTAAATTCTGTCTCAAAACCTATAAGCTTCTTCATGTAGAGGTTTTTAAGGGTTAGGTGGGCATTCTCACTGAGGTCAGTGGGAGATTTTCATGCAGGAATATGGTGATTTGCACATTTATTGGGGTCCACATCAGAATGGATTGTAGCTAGAGATCAGCGAACCGGGTTCAGGTTCGAGTCCATCCGAACCCGAACGATCGGCATTCTATTAGCGGTGGCTGCTGAACTTGGATAAAGCCCTAAGGTTGTCTGGAAAACATGGATACAGCCAATGACTATATCCATGTTTTCCACATAGCCTTAGGGCTTTATCCAACTTCAGCAGCCACCACTAATCAAATGCCGAAAGTTCGGGTTCGGATCGACTCGAGCATGCTCCAGGTTCGTTCATCTCTAATTGTAGCCTTTTGAACACACTGGTTAGGAACTCTTTGTACTGCTGCCACCTTGTGGACACTTTTCGAATTGCATCTTTCATTCTTAGAGAAATGACTATGTTTTTTATTTTTCCGACCAGATGTCCAGCATACATTTGGATCCTGGGAAAATATAACTGGCAGACATAATTTAACATGGGAGTCCTAGGATAGTACAGTGACTAGTGTTGCCACCCTAGAATGTATAACTCATGGATATGACTCTCATCAAGACCCTGGTAAAATTATGTTTGTTTGGTTTTTTTTTACATTCAGAGAAGAAACTGATTTAGGGTGCCTTCACACGTAACGGATCCGCAACGGGGAGCCTCACATGCAGCCGCGGTGCCAAGCAGGTAATGTATGCTCTCGGTGGTGGGCTGTGGGCGGCGGGGGGTTAACTCACATACTCACAACGGGATATCAATCCCGCTGTGAGTATGTGTTCTCATAGGGATGAATGGCATTGGATCCGCAGCAGATTTCGCAGCGTAAAATCAGCTGCGGATCCGTTACGTGTGAAGGCACCCTTAACATGTTTTCTTACTGCAGAGACTGAGGATTGTAATGTTAAAGGGGTTGTCCAGTGAAAATCTTTTTCTCAAATCAACTGGTTTCAGAAAGTTATATAGATTTGTTATTTACTTCTATTTAAAGATCTCAAATCTTCCCATACTTATCAGCTGTATAAGGGGGTATACTCTTTCCAATATGAGGGTATGTGCACACTGAGGAATTCTCGAAGAATTGGGCTACGTGAACACTGAGGAATGGCGACGCATAACCCGTTGCGCATTCCGCAGCACCCACCCGCCAGCAAACTGATGCGGGGGCACGCATTTCCGTCCGTGTCATAGACTCCATTCTATGCATGGGCGGATTTCGTTGTCTGTCCAAAGAATGAACGCATTCATGCTGGCAGGTGTGAGCTGCGGAATGCGCAATGGGTTATCCGTCGCCATTCCGCAGTGTGTACATACCCTTTGAGAGGAAAGTTTTCTGCTCTGAAATTCTGCAATGTGAACAACAGAACAGAAATCCCATTCAACACAATGGGACATGGCTCTGGACATATTTTACTGGAGGAATTTCAAGCTAAAATAAGAGCAGATTCCTCTTCAATTCCTCGCCTAATTCCTCACCTATTCCTCATTGTGTACATACCCTTAGAATTCCGCAACGGATTTTCTGTCACATTTCCTCAGTGTTTAGGGTCAGATTTAAATCAACGACACTCAAACAATTTTTTTTCGATTGTTGCCTGTAATTACACAGGAAGACTGCTGTTTAAATTTGAACGGTATAACAATTTTTCGCACAATAATCGTCCCATGTAATAGGGCTCTAAAGCCCCTATTACATGGGGTGACGGAGAGGAGCAAACGAGCACTCCTGCTCACTGCCACCGCTATTACACGCGTCTGCAGTGAGCAGGTGAGTGCAGGGGGACGCGGGGAGCTGCGGGTAGGGGCTACCCGGGTGATTGCTAGATCACTCCAAGACAACACAGGAGTGGCTTAGGGTGTGTTTACACAGACAGATTTAACTGACAGATTATTGAATCCAAAGTCAGAAACAGACTCTAAACAGAGAACAGGTCATAAAGGAAAGACCGAGATAAATCTGTCTGTGTAAACGCACCATTGGGGACAACTCTATGGGCCCTATTCCACCGGACGATTATCGTTCAGATTATCGTTAAATCGTTCGAATCTAAACGATAATCGTTCGGTTGAAATGCAGTAACGATTAACGACCGAACGAGAAATCGTTGATCGCTTTATAAGACCTGGACCTATTTTTATCGTTGCTCGTTCGCAAAACGTTCGCAAATCGTTCGCATTGAATAAGACATCGTTCGGTCGTTCGCAATAGATACGAACGCAATAGCGAAGAAATACGGAAGAAGAAACGATCGCAATTACGATCATAAGTAACGATTATCGTTCCATGGAAATGAGTGAACGTTTTCAGGTCTTTCGCAATAGCGGTCGTTTGAGATCGTTAATCGTTAACGATTATGCTAACGATAATCGTCCGGTGGAATAGGGCCCTATGAATGTCCTTAAGTGGCCTCCATCCAACCTGATAGACAGGAGGGCATCTGCAGAAAATCCCTAAATCCAGGTGTAAACCTTGTGGCCTCCTAGCTAGGAAGCCTGGTGGCCGAATCACTGCCAGAGAGGCTTCATCTAAATACTGACTAAATGGTCTAAATACTTCTGGCAATTAATTCTCAATAAATTATCACAGATTTCTACCATTCTCCATCACTAGGGATATCTGCATACAAAGGTTCAACTAAAAAAACACATGATTGTTTATAATAACTTATGTCGGGTTCTAGGAAATACATTGTAGAGGAATGGGATATTTCGCCTAATGCACCTGAAAGGCCTGATAAATGACTGTGCTTAGTGTATGATCCGGTGAAACAGTCCAGATGGCTGCACCGTCATAACAAAGCTCTGTATCCTACAACACAGGGATAGGAGGGAAGGCAGCCAGCAACTTCTCATTACACAGGAGCGCTGGAGTGTGAAGCGTTTGTCCTTCTCTTTATCCTACTGTTGGTCATACTGCCAGGGAGTAAGAATTCTGTAGCTTAGAAAAGATCCTTTTAATCTATTCATGTAGCGTTTGAATAACTATCTAAAGTTACATAGGCTGTAGAACGGCACTGGTCCATTAAGTTTAAAGGGGTACTCCAGCAAGAAAAATCTTTAAAATCAACTGGTGTCAGAAAGTTATACAGATTTTTTATTTACTTATATTTAAAAATCTCCTGTCTTCCTGTACTTATCAGCTGCTGTAGGTCCAGCAGGAAGTGGTGTATTCTTTCCAGTGTGACACAGTGCTCTCTGCTGCCACCTCTATCCATGTCAGGAACTGTCCAGAGCAGCAGCAAATCCCCCATAGAAATCTTCTCCTGCTCTGGACAGTTCCTTACATGGACAGAGGTGGCAGCATAGAGCACTGTGTCAGACTACCAGCACTGTGCCATTCACATCATATGGTAAGGCATGGCTCTCCAAACTGCGGCCCTCCAGCTGTTGCAATACTACATTTCCCATCATGCCTGGACAACCAAATTCAAAGCTTTGGCTGTCCAGACATGATAGGAATTGTGGTTTTGCAACAGCTGGAGGGCTGCAGTTATAAGACCAATGCTGTAAGAGCAGGGAAGTGTCAGGGGGAGGGAGGAGTTGTATATCCTGCGGCCAGTAGCGGATTATAATAGGTCCATTTCGGGCAATCCGCACCTGCCTGCGGCTGAGCAGCCTCCTTGACACTTTAGAAGCACATGCTTTCTTTATGAAGCCAGACATAGCTGAATAGTTGGCCACTAGGGGGCAGAATGAAACAAATTCAATCCCCCCCCCCTTTATTTTAGAGCAATGATCCACGTTCCTGTGCATTGGATATGGGAGTCTGTATGTAGATATAGATAGGCTATTCCATTTAGGACTGTGACACAAAACCTATTTGCAATAATGGCCTTTCTGGCTGTCACCCAACCTTCCCAGAAATAGATATCATCGAGACAGTTGAATAAATTATTAAACTATGATTTGGTTATAAAAATACCTCTTCTTATTAGTCATCCATCCCTGACACACCTTTTCCTTACCTGAGCATAAAACCAAGTAGATAACCATTACCATAAAGTAAAATTGCTGTAACTACTGGGTGTAACTCACAAGCTCCTTTCCTACAAGATAATTTTTCACTTTATAAAGTTGTTGTACAGAATTAGACAAACATGGCTGCAACACCATCCCTGGGCACAAGTCGTGTGTAGTATCGCAGCTCACGTAAGAAATACTTTGGGGAAGATTTATCAAACATGGTGTAAAGTGAGACTGGCTCAGTTGCCCCTAGCAACCAATCAGATTCCACTTTTCATTTTCCAAAGAGTCTGTGAGGAATGAAAAGTGGAATCTGATTGGTTGCTAGGGGCAACTGAGCCAGTTTCACTTTACACCATGTTTGATAAATCTCTCCCTTTGTTTCTAAGGGCCAGTTCACACAGAGTTAAACTGGTGGAATTTTGCCGCGGAATCCCACCAGCCTCCGTGTTATACTGGCAGTCTATGGGAGGGCTTTGTTTGCAATATGAGGACCAAAATACTGTGCAAAAATACTGCGTGTGAACCTAGCCTAAGGCTGGGTTCACACACAGTGGGGGAAATTTATCAAACATGGTGTAAAGTGAAACTGGCTCAGTTGCCCCTAGCAACCAATCAGATTCCATATTTCATTTTCCAAAGAGTCTGTGAGGAATGAAAAGTGGAATCTGATTGGTTGCTAGGGGCACACCATGTTTGATAACTCTCCCCCAGTATTTTTGCTCAGTATTGTGGTCCTCATATTGCAACCAAAACCAGGAGGGGATTGAAAACACAGAAAGGCTCTGTTCACACACTGCTGAAATTTAATGGATGGCCGTTATTTTATGACAAATAATGGCCGTTATTTCATAACAACGGTTGATGTTTTAAAATAACGCCAATTATTTCAATGTACACAATGACTAGCTGCACGTGAGTCTCTCACACTGGTGTGTAACATAGAGGGCTTGTGTAGCAATCCAATGAAATAGAAACCACGTAGACAAACGTTCATCAGGGCCGCTAAAAGGGGCACTTTTCCTTGCCATAAATGCCAGCACTGTAATTCCATCATTAGAGGGAACACAGTCAATCATCCCATGAAAGGACATCCCATTGACATTAAAGGATGGTTTTCCTGTAGGTCTAAACAGGTTGTGTATTTTCTAAAGTGCCCATGTGGGCTAGCTTATGTTGGTCAAACATCTAGAATGGTGAAAACGAGATTGGGGGAACACAACTCGTCAATCAGACGATGTATACAAAACAAAGGTATTGCACCAGAAAATGATTTTGGAAAAACTGGCGTAGCACGCCATTTCGCTGAACGTCGACATCAGGTTATCGATTTAGGTTGGATGGTGTTAGAAGAGATAGAAGGTGAAAATGAAATGCAAATCAGGAAAAGATTGTTACAGAAAGAGGCGTTCTGAATTCAGCGTCTTGGTACGCTGAACCCAGGAGGTCTGAATGAAATATGCGGTTTCAGTGCGTTTTTTGTAGCTTTGCGTGCTTAGCGGATTCTAATTGATACTACAATATTATCACGAAGGAGAGTACAAGTGTAAGATGTGAAATTTGTAATATGTTGTAACTTTGTAATGAAGTATTTAAAGGGAACCTGTCACCCCCCGTGCCGGGGTGACAGGCTCCCGACCCCCCGTTAGAGCAACCTATACTCACCTAATCCCGCCGGGTCCCGCTTCTGGAGATGGTCGGGTGATGGAGATCTTAGCAGCTGCAGCCCGGCGCGCGCGCTCCTCAGATGAGTCCAACGCTCATAGAGAATGACGGAGTGTCGGACTCGCCTGTCATTCTCTATGGGTGTTGGACTCATCTGAGGAGCACGTGGCGGGATTAGGTGAGTATAGGGTGCTCTAACGGGGGGTCGGGAGCCTGTCAACCCGGCACAGGGGATGACAGGTCCTCTTTAATTGTATTTTTTTTGTATCCGTAGCTAGGGAAGTCTCGCAATGCTTACTAGCTTTTTATACTGGTGGTGGGCTGATCACGTGGTGCTTGACAATGTGGAGTTTCTCCACAAAACGTCGCAGAATCCGGCGTCTGCTCCCGCGACGCCGATCATCTCCATGAGGACGACAGCGCTCTGATTGAGCCATAAAAGGACTTTTTGTCTCTCACACAGCATCGGAACTTTATGAGCACGAGTGTTGGGTGATATACCATATGTGCATTGTTATCCTGAAATATTTTTGGATAAAGAAACTGAAAAGAATTCTTGGTGTGTATCTTCTATTTCATTGAACGCCAATTATTTGCCATTAAATGGCGGCCATCCACAAAATTGTGTATAAATAGAGCCTTTCTGTGTTTTCAATCCACTCCTGGTTTTGGTTGCAATATGAGGACCAAAATACTGAGCGAAAATACTGTGTGTGAACATAGCCTAAGGCTGTAATACCACCAGTGTCCAGGCCTCAACCACTAAAATCTAAATGTAAGTCTATAGGACTGTCTCCTAGTGAACGTTCGCTGTCTGGGCACTCAGATACCAACCAATCAAAAGGGACATTTACACCTAAATATTTCATGGCTTTTAGGGGAGTTGCATGCATTTATTTTTAACTCATACCTGCATAATAAGGTATATGACATGATTTACCAATTCTGAAATGGAAGACCTTAAAGGGGGTTTCGAGCCTTTTTCCAAAAAAATAAAATTCCCAGGAAGAAGGTCGCTCCTGCACCATTACCACTTCAGGGAAGTGCACATGACCACTAAGGAGAGTGATTGACTGTAGCTTCCCATGCACAGTGTCCAGTGATGTCATCAGAGCACTTCCACCAGATAGTCCAGAATGGTGGCGGCATGGGATCAGGATTCAGCAAAGGGGTGAGTATGTTTTTTTTTTTTTTCATCCTGCCCTTCCCTGCTGACTGGTCCTTTCTTGAGTAGCAATGTAAACCTCCATTAAAGGGGTATTTCCATCCATAGTATCAAGCTTAACTAAAGAGAACGCAGGGGTTCTGACCTCTGGGCTCCCCATGATCTTGAGCATGTGGACCTCAAACTGCACCACTGCATAACTGCTTGATACATTCTCTATGGAACGCCGTAGGTAAATGAATGCATTTTGAAGTGGCAAATTTAAAGTGAATGAATGGAGCTCAGATTGTGGGGTGATGGTCATTGTGGGGGCCCCAGAGGCCGGACATCCTGCAGTCTTTTAATTATGCCCTATCCAATGCATATTGTGAAAAGGGCATAAATTGTCAAGATAGGGAAAAAAAAACTATTTAAAGGGATTGCCCACCTCCTTGCTTTTAGAAGGAAATCATATAAATGATGATGTCACTTACTCATTTATACTTTATTGTGTGCCCCATCTGTGCCCCACTATATAACATTTTTATATTAAAGGGGTTATTCCGGCTTAGATAAACATGGTCGCTTTCTTCCAGAAACAGCAGCATTCTTGTCCTCCGTTTGAGTGTGGAGTTTGCTGCTCAGTTCTATTGAAGTGAAGGTAGCTAAACTGTAATACCGCACACAACCTGAAGACAGGGGTGGTGCTGTTTTTCTCTAATCCCCAACAACCCCTTTAAGTGGCAGCAATAAGGGGTGCATTCCCTGCCACCAATGACTGGGCAGGAATGCACAAGCCCTGGTCTCAATCTTAGTTTTTAAATGGTATCTCGAACCAAGATTGGTCAATCTGACCATTACAGGGGTGAAACACTTACCAAATACTAATAAAATACTAAAAATATACTTATATATATTATCTAGTGGTGTTACATAGTCATTGACTTGTCAGACTAAACCTGTACACATATAAACAGCGGAAAGAAAGCAAAGAAGCAAATCATGCACAAAAAAAAAAAAAAAAAAAAACAAAACTATGTACCCAATACCGAGAACAGTTATTTTCCAGAATATTTCATTAAAATGGGCACTGTAACTTTAAGAAAAACTTTGTAGAGAGACGCATAAAAAGTTTGGATGCTCAGACCCCCACTAATCGCTAGGACCAACCAGGATCTGCGGACATGACAGAGATGGACACCTAGGGGGAGATTTATCAAACATGGTGTAAAGTGACACTGGCTCAGTTGCCCCTAGCAACCAATCAGATTCCACTTTTCATTCCTCACAGACTCTTTGGAAAATGAAAGGTGGAATCTGATTGGTTACTAGAGGCAACTGAGCCAGTTTCACTTTACACCATGTCTGATAAATCTCCCCCCTAATGTTTATGCGACCGTTTCGAGTCACGTACACAGTGAGCGGTGAGATCTTTTTCAATCGGTAATTTTTTTTTTTTTTTTTTTAAAGTGACAGGTACAATTTAAATACACTCGAAAAATGTAGAGAAATATTGAGCCCCCAGATCAAAGATAACCAAAAACCACCCAAAAAGAACAATGTTATGCTGATGGGTACTCACCCACACTGTACACTGCTAGAAATCCTGGCAATTTGTATGGACTTCAGTATCTCGATGACCAACGGAACGGAGGAGCTGGTGATTTTTGCTACTAAGACCTAGAGACAATGAAAAGTCTATAGAGGGAGTATACTGTAATCTCTGAGAGGCAGTATAACTGTGATTCAACAATAATTCTCTTATATGGGGATAATAATAACTTGCCGGTACCCTCCCTGCCCGTATGTACAGGCACATGCACGTCTGTCTACAGGCCACTATGCTGGCACTGGTGTGACTTCATTCCATTGTAGCCCTGGATGCTGATATGTATTTCACTCCCACATATTATATGTATCTGGGATGCCTTAGTTACTGTTACGGCATACTATACATGCAAACACTCTATAGAACCATTAGCGCTATAGGTGACATGTAGATGTATGACCTGTCTTGCAGTATGCATTCCGCATCACTTGGAATGTAAACATCAAGATAAAATATTACTATATCTAAATAGCAATCATACCGCAATGAAACTATGTTTAAACATATGGCGATAAGAAAGTGATTGTATATATATATATATATATATATATATATATATATATATATATATATAAAAACACAAACACACTTGCGGCAGTAGCAGCATGGGGTGCTGTTGGCCGGGTAGCTCTGTAGGTGTTGTGGCTGGTAGGTGGGTGTGGATCACTTGGGCGCTTGTCACTGTAGCCTGGAGTGGCTTGTTACCCACCCCTGGTTAGACAAGCACTGCTTTCGCTGGTTTGGATAACCCAAGTGTAGCCTTGTGTGTAGGTGCAAAATTACTGCACCTTAACCAGAATAACGTCCGTTTACTGAGATACTTTTTCAGTGCAAATACAAAATAAGGCTTTTTGTAACTGCAGGTGAAGGCAAGAGGTAGAAGAAGCTGGAACAATAGAAGTGAGAGTAGAGCAGCATCTTGAGGGCCCTGTCCAATTTAGCTTTGTACTCTGCCGAGGAAAAGAAGAAGAAAAATTCGTACTCATGTATCTGACTGCCTAATGCCCTACAGTGTTGGGATACCCGTCCTATAAGGGTAGTACGAGGCCCCAGGTCCCTGCGCTGCGTGAAGCAGACTTCCCGAAATCTTTCAGAAAAGCAGTGCGTTACACAGTAGAATACATAGGCTAGTTGCAGCTTTGTTCTACTGGGGTCAGTGCCTAACTAGATACAAGTCACTGCCCTGTACTGTGTTGAGTGTATCCCTGGCTTGGACAAGGTGATCCTCAAAGGACATTCTTCCCTTCTCAGGGGTCTAGCACTGCATACTATCTGGCGTTACTGACTCGGAACACTCTCTTTCACACACTGTCTTTCTCTCTCCAACTTCTGACTAGGAGACCCTCCCACCAGGAACTAACCTCTTTTTATAGGGGCAAACTAAGCCTCTCAGTGATTAGTGGGGTTGTGTGTGCAACAGAGAAAACAAAGGAGATAGGACAGAAAAGGAGGGAAACAGACCTGCACCTGTGATTGGACATAAGAATATCATGTGACATAAAACAGTTAACCCAGTGCATTCCTTCAGCTGTGCATTAGAGAATACAGAAAAATGTAGTAGTGACACCTAGTGGGGAAAACACAGAATACACTCAGACTATATCCCACTGTGAGAACCCAAAACCGGTTACTTTGCCTAGGTGCAATAGAAAGTTAGTGGCACACCTGTGCTGGGACACTACACACTCACATATACATTGCAAATCATGCAGGAAATGCTTGGCCAGCTGCATTATACACTGTGTTATTATAACTTTCTTATTACTAATAACTGATATAATCTATGCATGTATTTTATATTTTTATCTTTATATGTATTTAAAAAAAAATAGCTAATGTTCTATCCAATATTTTTATTTCCATCTAATTCACTAATAAATTATTAAAAAATGTTTTGAATACATACAGCAATTAATATTTGCCAATGAAGTACAGCATTAAAGGGGTTGTTCACCAATTCTTTTTTTTCCTTGAATATCAACTGGCGCCAGAAAGTGCCAGAGACTTGTTATTCTTGTTTGTTTGTTATTCTTTTTAAAAATCTTCAGTCTTTTAGTACTTATCAGCTCCTGTATGTCCTGCAGGAAGAGGGGTATTCTTCTTTCAAGTCTAACACAGTGGTCTCTGCTGCCACCTCTCTCCATGTCAGGAACTGTCCAGAGCAGTAGCAAATCCCCATATAAAACCTCACCACTTCCTACAGGACATACAGCAGCTGATAAGTACTTGATGTAAATTACAAATCTCTGGCACTTTCTGCACCAGTTGATTTGAAAGGAAATTTTTTATTAGTGTAGAGATTTATGGAAAGTCTTTCCAAGGAGGAGACAGGCCTAAGGACAAAACAGGTGCAAGGCCAGAAACAAGGTTGGGGTCAGGATCAGGAACGAGCAGTTACTAGAGATGACTGAAGCGAATCCAGCGAATCAAAATTCGCTGCGAATTGGGCAGTCAATTCACTTCATTCTGAGAAGTGAATTCCTGCCAATTTGTTAAGGAAATTCACAAAAAAAAAATGTCAGCTGTCTGGAGCCTTACTGGGCAGGAGGAAGGGATTAACCATGATCCCTACTGCCTGCCCAATTCCTACAGCCCGACCCCTCTGTGATGTCAGCACCTCCCCCTCCCCCTCTATATAAGGAGGTTCGGTTACGGAGGTGGCCAGTCGGCCGTGTGTGGAGGAGAGAGCAGGATGGCAGCAGGCAGTTACAGCAGAGCAGGGAGAGACTAATGCTGGGTTTACACGGAGCGATAATTCGCCCAATCGTACGATTAACGATTTCTAAGTAACGATTTTTCTTTTATAAAGATCAGCGTTTAGACAATACGATATATCGTACGGAAAAATCGTTTTGCGATCGTGCGCCCGCAGCCCGCCCCCCGCTCAACCGCAGCCCCCTGCGCCGCCCCGATCGCCACCCCCGCCGCTCCGATCGCCCCCCCCGCCGTCGCTCCGATCGCCCCCCCCCCCCCCGCCGCTCTGATCGCCCCCCCCCCCCGCCGCCACTCCGATCGCCGCCGCCGCTCCGATCGTCCCCACCACCGTGGCCAAGAGCACACGTTACCTGCTCCGCGCAGCAGGTCTTCCGACATCCCCGGCTCCCATCTTCAGCGCATTGATTGGCTGAAGAGATGAGACGGGAATTTAAAATGGCTCCTCTTCAGCCAATCAGTGCTCCTCTTCAGCACTGATTGAATGAAGGGGAGCCGTTTGAAATTCCCGCCTCCCCTCTTCAGCCAATCAATGCAAGGCAGCACTGATTGGCTGAAGGGGAGCCATTTGAAATTCCCGGCTCCCCTTCAGCCAATCAGTGCTGCCCTCCATTGATTGGCTGAAGAGGGGAGCCGGGAATTTCAAACGGCTCCTCTTCAGCCAATCAGTGCTGAAGAGGAGCACTGATTGGCTGAAGAGGAGCCGTTTGAAATTCCCGTCTCATCTCTTCAGCCAATCAATGCGCTGAAGATGGGAGCCGGGGATGTCGGAAGACCTGCTGCGCGGAGCAGGTAACGTATGCTCTTGGCCGCGGCGGTGGGGGCAACGGCCGGTGGGGGTGGCGATCGGAGCGGTGGCGGCGATCAGAGCGGCGGCGGGGGTGCCGATCGAGCCGGCGCAGGGGGCTGCGGATGAGCGGGGGGCCGGACTATCGCGCGACGACTGTTTACACGGAACGATCGGCGAATTTTTAGCGATCGACGAACGCCGATTTATGAACGTTAAAAGATCAAAATGAACGATTTTTCGATCGTTCGCCGCATTTACACCTACGATTATTGTTCGAATTCGATCGTTGTCGCGAAAATTCGCCCGATAATCACTCCGTGTAAACTTAGCATAACAGTGGGATATAGGGACAGAGAGGAGAGGATAGGAAGGCTGATTGTGCGGGATTGTTTGTAGTAGCTTCCAACCATTTGTCAATTTTACCAAGTAACTGGGAGCCTATAGGAATTCACTGGGACCAGTGAAGACACAGCGGGAGATTTATCAAACATGGTGTAAAGTGAAACTGGCTCAGTTGCCCCTAGCAACCAATCAGATTCCACTTTTCATTTCTTACAGACTCTTTGGAAAATAAAAGGTGGAATCTTATTGGTTGCTAGGGGCAACTGAGCCAGTTTCACTTTACACCATGTTTGATAAATCTCCCCCATAGTCCATATTATTCACTCACTGTAAACTCCTGTAAACTCTTATTGAGTTATACCAATTTACTGCGCCTTACATAATCAGTGCTCACAGTCCACTCCTACTGTGTTACACAAGTTGGGTTTCATTAGATCAGATGATTGACTGGCTCATTGACATTTTTTAAAATTTACCAATTTTTGACACTTGTACAAGAACATGCCCTTAAAGGGGTTGTCCGGCGCTAAAAAATTATTCACAGAATAACACACATTACAAAGTTATACAACTTTGTAATGTATGTTATGTCTGTGAATGGCCCCCTTCCCAGTGTCCCACCACCCCCACCCGTGTACCCGGAAGTGTGGTGCGCTATACTCACCTGTCACCTGCCGACCACGGTCTCCGATCCTCAGCAGTGACGTCTTCTTCGGGCGGCCGGCGGATCTTCCCGAAATCCGCCGGCCGCCCGAAGAAGACGTCACTGCTGAGGATGGGAGACCGTGGTCGGCACGTGACAGGTGAGTATAGCGCACCACACTTCCGGGTACACGGGTGGGGGTGGTGGGAAACGGGGAAGGGGGCCATTCACAGACATAACATACATTACAAAGTTGTATAACTTTGTAATGTGTGTTATTCTGTGAATAATTTTTTAGCGCCGGACAACCCCTTTAATTTGTCCTTCTGTAATAGTCCCAGTATTGTAGCTACTTTAATTTGGCTGTTTTATTGAAATTCGTTAAGATTCAATTCACAAATATTAACGAATTTGACCCCAAATTTGACCCACACTGGTTGACATCCAGGAAGTGAAGAAAACTGGCCTTTGTGCCTATTCACATTGTCCCCTGCTCCCTCTGCTTTCCCCCCATAGGAGACAAAGATTCCATGCCTCTGTCTCACATTCTGTGTTTTGCTGAGATCAGGCGGATGATGCAGACAGGGGGCAGGGTGTGATGTCACAGGAGGCGCGGCTGGATCCCCCAATCCCCTGAGTGATCCACCATCTCTGACCAGCCAGAAGCAGGTGTTGCACTGATATCACTGATTGTGCAAAACTCTGCAGTGAAATTAGGGCTGTGTCCACACATGTTGGGGTTTCATTGCAGTACTGCAGCGTATTCACAAAAATGATGCAGTAACACAATGAAATGATGCTAAACGGCAGAGAGGATCAGAGCACTGCCGATCCCACCTGGACCAAAAACTAGACATAAACAGTATATCCCATGTAAGATAATATGGGATAAAGTCCTTATTGTGGGGCTCAACTTCAAAGATAAAAGATGTTCGATAATAATATGTGCGTGGAAGAAAAAAAATAAACTTCAAAAAGTTCTTTACTTTATTCCAATATCGACATTATAGGTCGTAACAGTGCACTGTGTGGTGTTACAGGTAGAGAATACAGCGTGCTGTGTGGTGTTACAGGTAGAGAATACAGCGTGCTGTGTGGTGTTACAGGTAGAGAATACAGTGTGCTGTGTGGTGTTACAGGTAGAGAATACAGTGTGCTGTGTGGTATTACAGGTAGAGAATACAGTGTGCTGTGTGGTGTTACAGGTACAGAATACAGCGTGCTGTGTGGCGTTACAGGTAGAGAATACAGCGCGCCGTGTGGTGTTACAGGTAGAGAATACAGCGCTGTGTAGTGTTACAGGTAGAGAATACAGCGTGCTGTGTGGCGTTACAGGTAGAGAATACAGTGTGGTGTTACAGGTAGAGAATACAGTGTGCTGTGTGGTGTTACAGGTAGAGAATACAGTGTGCTGTGTGGTGTTACAGGTAGAGAATACAGCGTGCTGTGTGGTGTTACAGGTAGAGAATACAGTGTGCTGTGTAGTGTTACAGGTAGAGAATACAGCGTGCTGTGTGGTGTTACAGGTAGAGAATACAGCGCTGTGTGGTCTTACAGGTAGAGAATACAGTGTGCTGTGTGGTGTTACAAGTAGAGAATACAGCGTGCTGTGTGGTGTTACAGGTAGAGAATACAGTGTGCTGTGTAGTGTTACAGGTAGAGAATACAGCGTACTGTGTGGCGTTACAGGTAGAGAATACAGCGTGCTGTGTGGTGTTACAGGTAGAGAATACAGCGTGCTGTGTGGTATTACAGGTAGAGAATACAGCGTGCTGTGTGGTGTTACAGGTAGAGAATACAGTGTGCTGTGTGGTATTACAGGTAGAGAATACAGCGTGCTGTGTGGTGTTACAGGTAGAGAATACAGCGTGCTGTGTGGGTGGGACTACAATAAAATGATAAAGTAATGCAAATAATACAGTAACACAATGAAACTGCAATGTGTGAACACAGCCTAGATGTTCTGCAACATATTTTGGTGGGGAATGTGCAGGGTGGAGGACTGTGATGAACAGCTAGGGGAAAGCAATGCATTCTGGAACCTGCAGTACTGTGTACAACTGCTCAACCAGGAAGTACAGCCACACAAAACAGAACAAAAACCCCATAACAAATGGATTTTTTGTAGTTTCAGAACTGAGTTAGACAGTTTAGCAATGCTATATGCTTCTGGAACAGATTTCTTATTTTTTTTACCTGTACGTGGAGTTCCCCTTTAAATGGAGACTCTGATGCCAAAAACACTGTGTACTTTGAGGACCAGTGAAACATGTCGGGTTATCCAACAGACTTTGTGTCAGTTCTATTAATACCTGCGTGGTTCCTGTTTAAAAACTGCTGGCTAATCCACGGGGGTGTGAGCAAGACCAATCATATATATATATATATATATATATATATATATATATATAAATAGTATATTATACCACAAGAACGCTACTTCTAAAATCCCCACAGTTCTCTTAGACAATCGCTGTTTCACAACACTTAGCGCCTAATAGATGCAAAGGCTAATAAAAGAAGCGAGTTCAATTTCAACCTGCAGATTGTAGAAGGTGAACAGCTGTGCTTGTGCGGTGTTATATTATCTGGGTGACCTAGATAATTTTGTCATGCTTTTTTTGTCATCGTACACAGCGTAAGTAAAGATTTGGTGAAAACTGGATTTTTTGCTTAATAAACTACAACAACAAGATAATATCAATGTAAGGAGGAGTGGATTTGGACCTGCTGTGATACTGGACTGGTTTGGTTTTGGGCCATGGGGCATAAGCAATCAGGGCAAGTGGCTTTAGATGCAGGTCTGAAAATCCGTGTCGACAATGGGAGAAGCAAACAGCACAGAAGGGGTCATACAGGCAAGAGTGGTTCAAGAAACAGCCGCAAAATAGCTGACACAGGAAGAGACCTAAGGTCAGGAATGCAAGAAATCAACAACACTCAGACAAGGAGGAACAGGCCATAAAAAAAGAACTAAGGTTAAAGAAAAATGTTTGTTTTCGTAAATAACTACATTTTTACTGACTCCTCTTTTTCTGCAATGTCTATGAAAGACGTATCCGAGTGTATCCAATGCATCCGAGTGTGGAGTACTCTTTTAGTGCACGTCAGTACTTTGTTTTGAAATTTGTATATTCCAGATCTTTTATCTCCTTTTCATTTGAGAAAACGGCTTTGTCGATCCGGGACATTGGACTTCCAACATTTCTCAGCCAATTCTTCCTGCAACAATAAAGAAAAAAATGGACAAAGATATAGTATGGAATGGTTTGGTGCATGTTACTACCAATTCAGAATTTTTTACTGGAATTCCCCTTTATTTTATCCATTAGTGAATCCAACAGTGGACACAGTGCTCCCAGTAGTGGATTATAATAGGGGCGTTCCGGGCGGCAGCCCGGGGCCCTGAGTTCCTGGGGGGCCCATGACTACCCAAAAAGACTTATACTTTCAGTGGTGTACTGTCTCCTGGCTACACTTCCGCCATGATTTGCAAAAAATCACAGTTTTTTTTATGGCAATTTTGCACAAATAAGGACATCATGACCTTATCTATACTATACTATGAACGCCAGGCTAGTGCCGCCATAGTTACAGTGGGGTGGGGGGGCCCAGGCTTGGTGAACAGCCTGGGGCCTATGGTAAAGTTAATCCGCCCCTGAGTGCTCCCCTGTGCAAGACCCCTTTGCTTTCCAGTAGACCGTCATATAGTACCTTGGAAGCTTTTTTTATGGTGGCACTGAGAATGTTGCCTAAGTGGTCCCATGGTTTTTACCCTTATATAGAAATCTAGATGTGCTGCAGGAGGCCACTATGTCACTAACTTCAAGTGCCTGTCTAGTTGACGGGTATCCTGTAAAACACCAAGGTGGCTGGCAAGAGAGGCGTCTGGGTGCAAGCTAAGTTAAAGGGGTATTCCACTCAAACATACACTACCGTTCAAAAGTTTGGGGTCACCCAAACAATTTTGTGTTTTCCATGAAAAGTCACACTTATTCGTCACCATACGTTGTGAAATGAATAGAAAATAGAGTCAAGACATTGACAAGGTTAGAAATAATGATTTGTATTTGAAATAACATTGTTTTTACATCACACTTTGCTTTCGTCAAAGAATACACCTTTTGCAGCAATTCCAGCATTGCACACCTTTTGGCATTCTAGCTAATAATCTGTTGAGGTAAGCTGGAGAAATTGCACCCCACGCTTCTAGAAGCAGCTCCCACAAGTTGGATTGGTTGGATGGGCACTTCTGGCGTACCATACGGTCAAGCTGCTCCCACAACAGCTCAATGGGGTGGTGATCTGGTGACTGCGCTGGCCACTCCATTACCTATGATAGAATACCAGCTGCTGCTTCTGCTGTAAATAGTTCTTGCACAATTTGGAGGTGTGTTTAGGGTCATTGTCCTGTTGTAGGATGAAATTGGCTCCAATCAAGTGCTGTCCACTGGGTATGGCATGGCGGTGCAGAGGGATAGCCTTCCTTATTCAGAATCCCTTTTACCCTGTACAAATCTCCCACCTTACCAGCACCAAAGCAACCCCAGACCATCACATTACCTCCACCATGCTTAACAGATGGCGTCAGGCATTCTTCCAGCATCTTTTCATTTCTTCTGCGTCTCACAAACGTTCTTCTTTGTGATCTAAACACCTCAAACTTGGATTCATCCGTCCACAACACTTTTTTCCAGTCTTCCTCTGTCCAATGTCTGTGTTCTTTTGCCCATCTTAATCTTTTTCTTTTATTGGCCAGTCTCAGATATGGCTTTTTCTTTGTCACTCTGCCCTGAAGCCCAAAATCCCGCAGCCGCATCTTCACTGTAGATGTGGACACTGGTGTTTTGTGGGTACTATTTAACCCATAGCTGCACCAGGACGTTATTTAACGTCCTCGTGCCGCTATGGGAGTTCAGAGGGGGGTCGCGCGGCGACCACCCTCTGAACTGCCGCGATCCCGGGTGCCGCGAGTAGCCCGGGCTCGCGGCTATTAGCGGGCACGGTCCGATCGCCGTGCCCGCTAATTAAGTACTTAGAAGCAGCTGTCAAAGTTGACAGCTGCTTCTAAATACTTGCGGTTATACATCCCTGGTGGTCTAGTGGGGGGATCGCCCCCCTGCGGCGCGATTGCGGGGGGGCGATCCCTGCATCCATACCGGGCCGGGGTCTGCTCCGTAATGGCGCTGATCCCGGCTCGGCATTCTATTGCTTTTGGCTGCAGCAGCCAAAAGTAATAGAACACCGATCTCATGGATTCATGCAGTATAACTATACTGCATGGATCTCTATGAGAGATCAGAGTGCATATACTAGAAGCCCCCCAGGGGGGCTTCTAGTATATGTCTAAAGTAAAAGAAAAAAGTATTTTTAATAACACAAAACCCCCTCCCCTAATAAAAGTCTGAATCACCCCCCTTTCCCCATTTTATAAATAAAAATAAATAAATAAATTAATAAACAAACATGTTTGCTATCGCCGCGTGCGTAATCGCCCGAACTATTAATTAATCACATTCCTGATCTCACACGGTAAACGGCGTCAGCACAAAAAAATCCCAAAGTGCAAAATTGCGCATTTTTGGTCGCATCAAATCCAGAATAATTGTAATAAAAAGCGATCAAAAAGTCATATATGCGCAATCAAGGTACCGATAGAAAGATCACATCATGGCGCAAAAAATGACACCTCACACAGCCCCATAGACCAAAGGATAAAAGCGCTATAAGCCCGGGAATGGAGCGATTTTAAGGAACGTATATTGGTTAACAACGGTTTGAATTTTATACAGGCCATCAGATACAATATAAGTTATACATGTTACATATCGTTTTAATCGTAACGACTTGAGGAACATGCATAACAAGTCAGTTTTACCCCAGGGCGAATGGCGTAAAAACACATTTCCCCCAAATAAAAGAAATGCGTTTTTTTTTTCAATTTCACCACACATATAATTTTTTTCTGGTTTCCCGGCACATTTTAGGCAAAAATTACATCTGCCTTAGCAAAGGACAATTAGTTGCGCAAAAAATAAGGGCTCATTTGGGTCTCTAGGTGGAAAAATGCAGGCGCTATGGCCTTATATACACGAGGAGGGAAAAACGAAAACGCAAAAATGAAAACTGGCTGTGTCCCCTAAGGGTTAATGAAGATGCCAGTTGGGGACCTGTGAGGCATCTGTTTCTCAAACTAGAGACTCTAATGTGCTTATCTTCTTGCTTAGTTGTGCAACGCGGCCTCCCACTTCTTTTTCTACTCTGGTTAGAGCCTGTTCGTGCTGTCCTCTGAAGGGAGTAGTACACACCGTTGTAGGAAATCTTCAATTTCTTAGCAATTTCTCGCATGGAATAGCCTTCATTTCTAAGAATAAGAATAGACTGTCTAGTTTCAGATGAAAGTTCTCTTTTTCTGGCCATTTTGAGTGTTTAATTGACCCCACAAATGTGATGCTCCAGAAACACAATCTGCTCAAAGGAAGGTCAGTTTTGTAGCTTCTGTAACGAGCTAGACTGTTTTCAGATGTGTGAACATGATTGCACAAGGGTTTTCTAATCATCAATTAGCCTTCTGAGCCAATGAGCAAACACATTGTACCATTAGAAGACTGGAGTGATAGTTGCTGGAAATGGGCCTCTATACACCTATGTAGATATTGCACCAAAAACCAGACATTTGCAGCTAGAATAGTCATTTACCACATTAGCAATGTACAGTGCTTTTCCTTCAAAAATAAGGACATTTCAATGTGACCCCAAACTTTTGAACGGTAGTAAAACTTTTGATATGCTGCTGCCCCTGGTGAGACAAAAAATTCTTTCCATACTTGTTATTATCTATTCAGTCTCCTTCCCCCAGTTTCCAGCTACTGCTTTCTGCTAAAGATACAAAAATCTGTGTGTGAGCTTTTCTCTCATCTCCCCCTCCTTACCCTCCCTTCCGAGATATGGAGTATGGAATGAACTGTTGGTCTCACCATGAGCAGCAGCATATGAAAAGTTATGTTTGAGTGGAATACACCTTTAGGGTGCGTTCACACGGACAGGATCTGCAGCAGATTTGAATCTGCAGCAGATTTACTTTGCATTGAATCTGCAACTTCAAATCTGCGCTATCAGATCTGCTGCAGATCCTATACGTGTGAACGCATCCTTAAGGTCTACCATAGTTTGTGCTTAGTTAGAGACAGGCAATAGGTCTGGTTGGAAGAAAGGGATCACACACACCCTATGAGCACACCAAGCATGGCAGTAAAGCAAATGTAACCCTTTATATTATTTGGACTCACATAATTTCCACTTTTTCCTTGGATCCCTGGACTTGCCCAGTAACAGTTCCATGTGGAGTATTTTTCACCCAACCAACTACAAAGACCCGTTTGGCCTGTTCTTCTGTATACTGCAAGTGTAGAGAGACAGAAGAAGATGGTAGTTAGGCTTCCTTCCTAACTCAATTCTTGTAAACCTGTTGGGCAAAATAGCTTAGTCCTGCATACTCTTCTACCTAGTAAAACACACAAAACCTGACTATGAGGTTAAATAATAGACCTGTCGTAAACCTTTTCCAAAATAGAAGCAATAACGCCAGTCAGGAACTATCAGCCATATCATACTAATTTTTTATAAATATATTTTTTAAAATTATTATCCTTGTATAAAAAAAACCAAAAAAAAACCAAAAACATGAAAAAAACAAACAAAACACATTTCTGGAACCACACAAAAAAAGACGTGTGAGGGCTCCCTCACTACGATGCACTTTGATTTACTAATCCAAGTTTTCAAATAGAGCAAGAAACTGAGTAAGAAGGATGCAGCTCATTTTTCCACGCCCTGTACAATCCCTTTAAAAGGGTTAACAAAAAAATTTCTTTCAAATCAACTGGTGCCAGAATCTTCCAGTACTTATTAGCTGCTGTACATCCTGAAGGAAGTTGTGTATTCTTTCCAGTCTGACACAGTGCCACCTCTGGCCATGTCAGGAACTGTCCAGCGCAGTAGCAAATCCCCATAGAAAACCCCTCCTGTCCTCCCGACTGGAAAGAATACAACACTTATTGCAGGACATACAGCAGCTGATAAGTACTGGAAGACTGGAGATTGTTAAACAGAAGTAAATTACAAATTTCTGGCACCAGTTGATTTGAAAGAAATTTTTTTTCTGCTGGCGTTCCCCTTTAATTAGTCTATAGACAACCAAAACCAAAAGATTGTACTGTACCTTTCTGAAGAATACCCCTGTAAGAAATAAGAAGAAAAATAATTACTGGAACAGACTAAATCTCATGGGGCAATAAAATGTAATTTACTACTTGTATGTAGATGAGAAAATAAAAAGTTATGGTTATGGAATGGTAAGGGGCTGTTGTGTGAGATGGCAGGGATCTTAGCAGACTTATATTTGTCTCCATTGTAGTCGACTGTTTATCTCAACTTCTTAAAGGGGTTATCCAGCGCTACAAAAACATGGCCACTTTCTTCCAGAGACAGCATCACTCTTGCCTCCAGTACAGATGCAGTTTGCAATTAAGCTCCATTCACTTCAATGGAATGGGGTACAAAACCTGCACCCAACTGGAGATAAGAGTTGTGCTGTCTCTGGAAGAAAGTGGCCATGTTTTTGTAGTGCCTGAGAGCCCCTTTAAGGCTCTGCCTGTTTTTTTGGGTTTTTTTTGGCCTTACAAGGGAACACCGGCCAAAATAATAAATTGGCTGCAGGCAGGGGCTGGGGGAACATGATAAAGAAGCTCTACGTACCTGTCCCCGTACCCCTGCAGCACTGCGTCACAGGCTCTCTGGCTGCCGAACTCATTTCCTCCCAGGTTGCAGATCGGGTTCGGATGGACTCGAACCCGAACCCGGTTCGCTCATCTCTAATGGGTATGTAAAGCTTCTTAAAGGGGTAGTGCGGTGTTAGAAAATTATTCACTAATTAACGCACATTAGAAAGTTATACAACTTGGGGCTAGGTTCACACTATGTAACTGTGCGGCTGTATTTTTTTAATTATTTATTTAAAAAAAATAACGCATAGGGTCCCCCCTATTTTTATAACCAGCCGGGTTAAAAACCAAACGACAGCAGCCTCGTAACACCAGGGTGGGAAGAGCCATTGGTTTAGGCCCTCCCCAGCCTAAATCTTACCAGCCTGCTACCGCCCGGTCCAGGAGCGCCAATTTTGACGCTCCGGGACCACTGGCACCCGGCTCTTCCCAGTACCCCTGGTGGCATTGGGTACTGGGGTAATAATGGGGGGTTAGTGTTAGTCATTTTATACCGGCTAACACTAGGCCCCAACTTAGTAATGGATTCCGTCTATTAGACGGCTTCCACTACTAAGTCTATAAAGTAAAGAAATAAAGACAAGACACAAGTTAAAAAATTTTTTTATTCAAATAAAAACACCCCCACACCCCTCATTGACCATTTTATAAAAAAAAAAAAAAAAAAAAAAAAACGCTGGTCATCGACGTAGTCCACGGAATCCGACGTAATCCACAGGATACCGATATCTGAAAAACAAAAAGGGAGAAACACACAAAAAACACACAAACAGGAGCACAACACCCATCATTGTGAGCGGTGTTGTGCTCCTTACAGTATGCACCATCTTTACAGATCGCTGCTTACAGTCTGACCCCCAAGGGGTTAAGGGAGGATGTATTGCATCCCCCTTAACCCCCTGGGGGCCAGACTGATGTCAGACTGCACCCATCCCAGCAAGGAAGGGGTTAAGTGACCCCCCTTCCTTGCTGGGAGGGGTGCAGTGCTGGGGAGGGGGTGGGGAGAGCTCTATACTCACCCCGATGTGTCCTCTTCGCTGGTCCGCAGCACAGTAGCGGACCCGCTAATTATATGTGCGCTGAGCCGATCAGCCAATCAGCTGAGCGCACATATAATTCTAAATGTTTCCTCTAATAATGCTATTGTGATAACATAATTAGAAGAAACATTTGATGTTTTCATTAAAGTAAAGTGATGATTAGTACAGAATGCTCTATTGCCGGCATATGAATTAACGGCTTATGGAGCTTCCTGTACTAATTAATATTTAATTAATAAAACACATTTTCGATTAAATAAATTCAGTTTCGTTGTTCAATAATTTAATTCTAACGAATCCATCATTGTGCAATTAAATATACTGTCAGAAAATAAATATATATATAAATATACATTTATTTATATATATATTTATTTTAACAGTATATTTAATTGCAAAATGATGGATTCGTTAGAATTAAATTATTGAACAACGAAAGGGACTTTATTACAAACAAAATGTGTTTTATTAATTTAATATATTAACTATTAGAGGCATCAGCATTCGGCATCATTGCCGGCTATTTTTGAAGTACTCCGTACGGACCGCCTGTCAATCCACGGCCGCGTTTCCAGCCGCAAACAATGGTCTTGTTCATTTTTTACGGGTCAGTTTACGATAGGGCCGTAGATTCATACATAGTGTGCACTGTATAAACAATCCTCCAAAGCAAAAAAAGAGAGAAAGTGTATAGTGTGCACTGTGCAGCCGTATATCCTATACTTTCCAGCGTACGCATGAACCACCAAAAATACCGCCGCACAATTACAGCCGCAAATACAGCCGCACACTTACATAGTCTGAACCTGGCCTTGTAATGTATGTTATGTTAGTGAATGGCCCCCTTCCCCGTGTTCCCCCCCACCCTGGAAGTGTAGTGCACTATACATACCTGATTTGTGTCGACCCCGGCCGCCATCTTGGGGACAATGACGTCGTCTTCGGGAGGCCGGCCGGACGCACCAGCCCTGCTTCATGCCCGCCCCCCTCTGCCGCGTCATCAGCTGCTTAGCCGCGATTGGCTGAGCATAACTAAGCTCAGCCAATCGCGGCTGAGCAGCTGATGACGCGTCCCTCATGCCGCCCCCCCCCCTCTGCCGCGTCATCAGCTGCGATTGGCTGAGCTTAGTTATGCTCAGCCAATCGCGGCTGAGCAGCTGATGACGCGGCAGAGGGGGGAGGCGGCATGAGGGACGGCTGCAGCAGTTCGGCGGGCCTCCCAAAGATGACATCATTGTCACAAGATGGCGGGCGGGGGTCGACACGAATCAGGTGAGTATAATGCACCACACTTTCGGGCTTAGCGTGGGTGGGGGAACACAGGGAAGGGGGCCATTCACATACATAACATACATTACAAAGTTGTATAACTTTGTAATGTGTGTTATTTTGTGAATAATTGGTTAGCGCCGCACTACCCCTTTAATTATACCCCGTCTGCAGCCAATTTCTTATATTCAACGGACATCTCCTTTAAAGAGGTCATTGTGCATGGAGGGCGGAAGGGGAGCTGTGACCGTCACCTATCGTGAATGGCCTGATCCCATGTCATCTATTGCTTTAAAACATAATGTGTGTTGTGAAACTTTACATAATATGATGATCCAAGACACTCAGGATTTATTTTAAGAGAAAAAGTGAAATTTTCTAAAAAAAAAAAAAGTTTGGAAAATCCCATGACTTAAATGTAGATGGTCATACAATGTTTTATTGAAGGCACAAGTAATGCTTAAAAAGGCACTGTCACTACAATTAACTTCTTCTAAATCAATCCCTCTCTGTCAAAAAATATCTTTTCAATATAGATGTATTAAATAAAATTTTTTCTTAGTTTGCTCCAGAAAAGACACTCACCACTGTCTAAATCTTAAGTCTTCTTTCTGCTTAAAAATTTGTCAAAAGATACATGACAAAGCAGCGGAGGTGTGGGCGGGCTTAGTTATGTGGGCGGGCTTAGTCATGTGGGCGGCTTGCAGACATGGACAAAGACAAAGGATGGCCATTGAGGGCGGGACTTCTCACATGCAGTGTACGTTTGTGTTTTAAACCAGCAAAGTGAACGCCCATTGCAGTCTAAGAACTGCTGGGGAAAAGAGGCCAATACCGGGACCAGTAGGGACAGAATTTGAAAATAAACCACCAACAAGGATGCAGGTATTAAAAAGTTAGTTCACAAAAAATTTTTTTGTTTCAAATCCACTGGTACCAGAAAGTGCCAGATTTCCATTTGCATTATCCACATCTAGATAGCATTTTAAATATTTTAGTTTCATTAAAAAAACAAAAAACAAAAGCCAAAGTATTTCCTTACCCTGCACATCTCCATAGATTTCATAGTCCACAGACCACAGCCCTGTAGATGTCATTGTGCAGACCTGTAGCTGTAACCATCAGGAGAACATTGGGCTGGTGTATCCTCAGCCCAAAATCCTGTTACTAAATCCAGTGCATAGCAATGCAGAAATAGCTCCTAAACAGGTGGTCCGACAGCGCTTAAAGGGGTATTCCCAAGTCAACTAACACAGATACACTTGTAGGTCCAATCAAGTTAAAGTTTTTTTGCAAATACATTCATTTAGCAAACTTGTCTCCTTCTCTTGATACGTCCTGTCTTATAGTTGACAGCTCATCGTCTGGGTTACCGACCACCACTCTGCTCTAAAAGCTGCTATATATAGTTATAGTATACACATTGATATACAGTGGTACCTTGGTTTAAGAGTAACTTGGATTAAGAACGTTTTGCAAGAAGAGCTCACAGTTTTCAAAATTATGACTTGGTTTAAGAGCATTGCTTTGGTTTAAGGGTAGCTTCACACATACCGACTCGCAGCGTTAATACCGCTGCGAGTCGGCTAGGTCCTGGCAGATAACAAGCAAGCTAGCGGATTCCACCAAGGTGGTCCACTTGCATCCACCGGCGCTACTCACTATAAATGTGTATATTAGAATGCTGTCCAAAAGGAGTACAAGTGTCACATATGAAATCCGCTCCTGGGCTAAAAACAACACTGGCTAACTCTGCTTCCGCCCGTAGATCTCTGAAGGAAAACAAACCATTTTCTGAAACTAGTCGGAGGTTTTTTGGTCTACTACGGCCTCCTTACTTTGTCTTTGTGACGTCACTAAGATCTACGGGCGGAAGTTTTTGTGGTGCACGCTGCCGGCCGGAGCGTGCCCGCACTCCATCCACTATACTGCCTGTTCCTGGACTTAAGTTCTGAAGGATTATTACCTGTGCCACTGCATCCAATATCCCGGGCTGTATACACTGGATTTGTATCCTGTTTCCTCTTGCCGCGGACCGTCTGTGCTGGACCTGCTCTCTTATTGTTTGCTCCAAATACCCAGGTAGGATCAGTTTCATGGTATCTTATGCTGGAGAGGGCGAGCTGAGACTTGTAGTGCCTGCATTAGACGGATTGGCAAGGCTGCAGAGTTAGCCAGTGTTGTTTTTAGCCCAGGAGCGGATTTCATATGTGACACTTGTACTCCTTTTGGACAGCATTCTAATATACACATTTATAGTGAGTAGCGCCGGTGGATGCAAGTGGACCACCTTGGTGGAATCCGCTAGCTTGCTTGTTATCTGCCAGGACCTAGCCGACTCGCAGCGGTATTAACGCTGCGAGTCGGTACGTGTGAAGCTACCCTAAGAGCTCCCTGTACAGGGTGGGAGGGGGAGTGGGGGAGGGGCATGGTCTGCATAGCGGGGTCTACAGCCCTGTACTCTGACCCGGGAAGTCTCTTTCACCTTTCAAATCATAGCAGATCCACTTCAGGCTGGGGCTTGCATCAGGGGACAGGACTGTGGAGGTAATCTCTTCATAGCTGTAACCCCTCTCTCCCCAGACAGAGAGTGCTGCTATGCATGCGCCCACATCTGCCCTGCTTATTCCTTCATGCTCCCTGCAGTCTGTCAGCCCTTGTGTTTCCCATCCTCTCGATTCCTGCTATAATGTGCCTGCACTTACACTCAGCTATACACACTGCTGCTATAATCTGCCTTCTCTCACACTCAGCTATACACACTGCTGCTATAATCTGCCTTCTCTCACACTCAGCTATACACACTGCTGCTATAATCTGCCTGCACTCACACTCAGCTATACACACTGCTGCTATAATCTGCCTGCACTCACACTCAGCTATACACACTGCTGCTATAATCTGCCTTCTCTCACACTCAGCTATACACACTGCTGTACAGAAAAGTTTCTGTCACTGTCCTCCTGCAGGTCTGTTATTCTCATTTTCTGATTGATCCATGCTGACCACAAAGACCTCTGACAGCAGCCCTGCTTCTCTATTCCAGCCTGTTTTACTACGTTACTGCATTATGGGGATCTGCAATCCCATCCTTTATCTACAAACTGCGGCTGTTTTCCACTGTTTTATGCACTTACTATACATTATACTCCACATGCTGATTGCTATACTGAACATCACATATCCACCTTTCTAAAATGTTTGTTTTACATGTTATTCAGAATAAAAAAAATCATTATTTTTGGGGTGCGGAACCAGTTGTCTGCATTTTAATGATTTCTTATGGGGAAATTTGCTTTGGTTTAAGAGCGATTTGGATTATAGGCGCGGTCCCGGAATGAATTATGCTCGTAATCCAAGGCACCACTGTATATTATACCGCATATACACGCTATGAGGGAGATTTATCAAACATGGTGTAAAGTGAACCTGGCTCAGTTGCCCCTAGCAACCAATCAGATTCCACCTTTTATTCCTCACAGACTCTTTGGAAAATGAAAGGTGGAATCTAATTGGTTGCTAGGGGCAACTGAGCCAGTTTCACTTTACACCATGTTTGATAAGTCTCCCTCTATATTTATATAACTCTATACTATATCTATATAAAGGGCAGAATATCAGGAGAAGAAGGCAGCTTGAGCAATGTCATATCGCACATCGGTGCAGTTGCATTTGTGTATTTTATACATGAACATAGGAGCCTCATCCTAAATGAAGATGTGTGACAAGCGTTCAGACCTCACACACATAAAAAAGGGAGATGGCAGAAATCTCATCATGTTATACCGAACATTTTTGGCAAATGACTTCATTTACCAATAAAGGACTCCTTACCTCAGAAAAACAACTCTATTATTTTGGCCACTAGGTGTCTCCCTTCCCTGCAATTTGATATCTCCTGCCTGTTGTTAGGGGAAATTTGTCTCTAGTAACAGTCACTGCTGGACAAAAAAGAGGGGGTGGGGCTTAGCATGTGCTCTGTGCTGGAGAGAAAAGACTATGCGGAGATTTATCAAACTGGTGTAAAGTAGAATTGTCTTAATTGCCTCCAGCAACCAATCAGACTCCACCTTTTAGTTTTCAAAGAATCTGTAAGGAATGAAAAGTGGAATCTGATTGGTTGCTAGGGGCAACTAAGACAATTCTACTTTACACCAGGTTTAATAAATCTCCCCCTATGTATCTGCATCTGTGAGTGTCTGGAGGATCTGCAATGTCCATACAATCTAAATCAAGGGCTTAGTGCAAGGAACCTGCGGCCCTCCAGCGGTTGTAAAAACCAATTCCTGTCATGTCTGGGCGGCCAATGTAAATTGTTGACGTGAAGGAAATAGCCGGAAAACCGATCATTTTTCATGTGAAACATCAATTGAACACATGATGAAGCCTGGTAATGCTGGTCACATGATGGAGCCTGGTAATGCTGGTCACATGATGGAGCCTGGTAATGCTGATCACATGATGGAGCCTGGTAATGCTGGTCACATGATGGAGCCTGGTAATGCTGGTCACATGATGGAGCCTGGTAATGCTGGTCACATGATGGAGCCTGGTAATGCTGACCACATGAGGAGCCTGGTAATGCTGGTCACATGATGGAGCCTGGTAATGCTGGTCACATGATGGAGCCTGGTAATGCTGACCACATGATGAAGCCTGGTAATGCTGGTCACATGATGGAGCCTGGTAATGCTGATCACATGCAGCCGCGGCACCGAGCAGGTAATGTATGCTCTCAGGGGCGGGCTGCGGGCGGTTAACTCCCGCTGCGAGTATGTGCTCTCATAGGGATGACTGGCACTGGATCCGCAGCAGATCTTGCTGCGAATTTGCAGCGTGAAATCCGCTGCGGATCCGGTACATGTGAAGCCACCCTCAAGTAATTTTCCCACTGATACTGTCCATGCTACACTATATTAGCGCCCCTCTTTGTCCATATATGTTGTTTGTACACACACACAACACTGCTATACACACACAGCTCTGTTAGGTGTGTGTGTATATGTGCACTGTGTATAGCAGAGCTGTGTGTGTATATGTGCACTGTGTATAACAGCTGTGTGTGTATATGTGCACTGTGTATAGCAGAGCTGTGTGTGTGTATATGCACCGTGTATAGCAGAGCTGTGTGTGTAAATGTGCACCGTGTATAGCAGAGCTGTGTGTGTAAATGTGCACCGTGTATAGCAGAGCTGTGTGTAAATGTGCACCGTGTATAGCAGCTGTGTGTAAATGTGCACCGTGTATAGCAGAGCTGTGTGTGTAAATGTGCACCGTGTATAGCAGAGCTGTGTGTGTATATGTGCAGTGTGTATAGCAGAGCTGTGTGTGTATATGTGCAGTGTGTATAGTAGAGCTGTGTGTGTATAGCAGTGCTGTGTGTGTATATGTGCAGTGTGTATAGCAGAGCTGTGTGTGTATATGTGCAGTGTGTATAGCAGTGCTGTGTGTGTATATGTGCAGTGTGTATAGTAGAGCTGTGTGTGTATAGCAGTGCTGTGTGTGTATATATGTGCAGTGTGTATAGCAGAGCTGTGTGTATATGTGCAGTGTGTATAGCAGAGCTGTGTGTGTATATGTGCAGTGTGTATAGCAGAGCTGTGTGTATATGTGCAGTGTGTATAGCAGAGCTGTGTGTGTAAATGTGCACCGTGTATAGCAGAGCTGTGTGTGTAAATGTGCACCGTGTATAGCAGAGCTGTGTGTAAATGTGCACCGTGTATAGCAGAGCTGTGTGTAAATGTGCACCGTGTATAGCAGAGCTGTGTGTGTAAATGTGCACCGTGTATAGCAGAGCTGTGTGTGTAAATGTGCACTGTGTATAGCAGAGCTGTGTGTACACTATATTAGTGCCCCTCTTTCTCCATATATGTTGTCGTCTGCCTTACACGGCGCACATATACACACAGCTCTGCTATACACGGTACACATATACACACAGAGCTCTGCTATACACGGTGCACATATAGACACACACAGCTCTGCTATACACGGTGCACATATACACACACAGCTCTGCTATACAGACTGCACATATACGCACACAGCTCTGCTATACAGACTGCACATATACACACAGCTCTGCTATACACACTGCACATATACACACAGCTCTGCTATACACACTGCACATATACACACACAGCTCTGCTATACACAATGCACATATACACACACAGCTCTGCTATACACAATGCACATATACACACACAGCTCTGCTATACACAATGCACATATACACACACAGCTCTGCTATACACACTGCACATATACACACAGCTCTGCTATACACAATGCACATATACACACACAGCTCTGCTATACACAATGCACATATACACACACAGTTCTGCTATACACACTGCACATATACACACAGCTCTGCTATACACAATGCACATATACACACACAGCTCTGCTATACACAATGCACATATACACACACAGCTCTGCTATACACACTGCACATATACACACAGCTCTGCTATACACACTGCACATATACACACACAGCTCTGCTATACACACTGCACATATACACACACAGCTCTGCTATACACACTGCACATATACACACACAGCACTGCTATACACACACAGCTCTACTATACACACTGCACATATACACACACAGCACTGCTATACACACTGCACATATACACACACAGCTCTGCTATACACACTGCACATATACACACACAGCACTGCTATACACACACAGCTCTACTATACACACTGCACATATACACACACAGCTCTGCTATACACACACAGCTCTACTATACACACTGCACATATACACACACAGCACTGCTATACACACTGCACATATACACACACAGCTCTGCTATACACACTGCACATATACACACACAGCACTGCTATACACACTGCACATATACACACACAGCTCTGCTATACACACTGCACATATACACACACAGCTCTGCTATACACACTGCACATATACACACACACAGCCCCTGCCCCCACGTCCCCCGCTCCGTCCATACATCCCGGGCATTGTATACAATTATCCGTTTTATCAACTGCTTATTGTGTGGAGACCGTATCCCGCCTCCCGCGCCACGTGACCGGTCACATGGTCATGACGTCACCAAAGGTCCTGCAGAAACCCGGTAACATCCATCAACTGCCATGTCTGAGGCTCCGGGAGCGGGGTCAGCCTCGGGGCTGTGCGCGGTGTCCGTGCTCTGCTGCTTGGCCCTGGCCTGCTCCTACGTGGGCAGCCTGTACGTGTGGAAGAGCGAGCTGTCCAGGTGAGCTGCACCGGGGGAGGAGGAGGGAGAGCTGTGCCCGCCGCCGCCTGTCACTGACCTGTGTGCTCTACTTCCTCAGGGATCACCCGGCAGTCATCAAGAGGAGGTTCACCAGCGTCCTCATCGTATCCTCGCTGTCCCCGCTCTATATATGGCTGTGGAGGGAGCTGACAGGCATCAAGGTATACACCTGGGGGATACAGTATATGGCTGTATACACCCGGGGGATACAGGATATGGCTGTATACACCTGGGGGATACAGTATATGGCTGTGTACACCTGGGGGATACAGTATATGGCTGTGTACACCTGGGGGATACAGTATATGGCTGTGTACACCCGGGGGATACAGTATATGGCTGTATACACCCGGGGGATACAGTATATAGCTGTATACACCCGGGGGATACAGGATATGGCTGTATACACCCGGGGGATATGCAGCGTATGGCTGTATACACCCGGGGGATATGCAGCGTATGGCTGTATACACCCGGGGGATATGCAGCGTATGGCTGTATACACCCGGGGGATATGCAGCGTATGGCTGTATAATGTATGGGTATGAGTGATGTTTGTGTGTTTGTATCTCTCTCTCTAGATATATAGATATAGTGCATACTCGGTCACTACCTCTGCTGTCTGCACTGTCCTCTCCCCCTCCCCCTCCTCCCCCTCCCCCTCCCCCCCCCCTCCCCCTCCCCCTCCCCCCCCCTCCCCCTCCCCCTCCCCCCCCCTCCCCCTCCCCCTCCCCCCCTCCCCCTCCCCCTCCCCCTCCCCCTCCTCCTCCTCCCCCTCCCCCTCCCCCTCCTCCTCCTCCCCCTCCTCCTCCCCCTCCTCCTCCTCCCCCTCCTCCTCCTCCTCCCCTGTGTCTCCCCCTTCTCCTCCTCCCCTGTGTCTCCCCCTCCTCCTCCCCCTCCTCCTCCTCCTCCTCCTCCTCCTCCTCCTCCTCCTCCTCCTCCTCCTCCTCCTCCTCCCCTGTGTCTCCTCCTCCTCCTCCTCCTCCTCCCCTGTGTCTCCTCCTCCTCCTCCTCCTCCTCCTCCCCTGTGTCTCCTCCTCCTCCTCCTCCTCCTCCTCCCCTGTGTCTCCTCCTCCTCCTCCTCCTCCTCCTCCCCTGTGTCTCCTCCTCCTCCTCCTCCTCCTCCTCCCCTGTGTCTCCTCCTCCTCCTCCTCCTCCTCCTCCCCTGTGTCTCCCCCTCCTCCTCCTCCTCCTCCTCCCCTGTGTCTCCTCCTCCTCCTCCTCCTCCTCCTCCCCTGTGTCTCCTCCTCCTCCTCCTCCTCCTCCTCCCCTGTGTCTCCTCCTCCTCCTCCTCCTCCTCCTCCCCTGTGTCTCCTCCTCCTCCTCCTCCTCCTCCTCCCCTGTGTCTCCTCCTCCTCCTCCTCCTCCTCCTCCCCTGTGTCTCCCCCTCCTCCTCCTCCTCCCCTGTGTCTCCCCCTCCTCCTCCTCCTCCTCCTCCTCCCCTGTGTCTCCCCCTCCTCCCCTGTGTCTCCCCCTCCTCCTCCTCCTCCCCTGTGTCTCCCCCTCCTCCTCCTCCTCCCCTGTGTCTCCCCCTCCTCCTCCTCCTCCCCTGTGTCTCCCCCTCCTCCTCCTCATCCTCCTCCTCATCCTCCTCTGTGTCTCCTCCTCCTCCTCTCTGTCTCCCATGTAGCTCGGGTCTTTATGTAGATGTTACTGATGTAAAGTTTTGCTGCTTTCTTGTATGTAGACAGATGCGGCCATACTTTCCCTCATGGGTTTCCGCCTGGATGGGATCCTGACAGCCACAGTGTTACCGCTGCTGCTCACCATGGTAGGCCCCCACCTCCATTGCCCTCTATAGCTTCCTGCTTCACCTCCACCTTCTTTTCATAGCACTTTCTCTTTGTAGGTTTTATTCCTGGGCCCTCTTGTGCAGCTCTCTGTGGACTGTCCATGGACTCTTCTCGATGGAGTAAAAGTTGCGTTAGGTGAGTGCACGTCCTGCATACGTCTCCTTGGCTGTCACCTCTGGCTGTGTGTGAGCTGTTCCTGGTACGTGTGCACTCAGTCTCTTTTTCCTTCCATCCGGCAGATCCCCGTTTTTGGATGCTTTGTGTCACTGACATGCGATGGCTTCGTAACCAGGTGATTGCCCCTCTCACAGAGGAGTTGGTCTTTAGAGCCTGCATGTTACCTATGCTGGTACCGTGTACTAGTCCAGGGACAGCTATTTTTACGTGCCCTCTGTTTTTTGGCATTGGTAAGTATAGCGCTATTTAAAGGAATCTGTCGACCCATGAGGTCAGAGCTGCAGACACGGCATTGGGTTTTTCCTTGTACTTGTCTCTTCCTCCTTCCTTCTCTCCCTAATTGAGCTGCTGCAGCACACCTGCTCCCTGCCCTGTCACGCATAATTGTTAGACAGGGGAAGCCGAGCTCTGTCTAACATTTATGCATGACAGAGCTTGGCTTCCTAGAAGCTGAGCCCTGTATGTCAATTGTACTGGGCAAGGAGGAGGCACTGCTTCTCCAACTCTAAAGCTGTATAAAGAGAGTGGGTTTATGGTTCTCTAAATGGCTGTTGCAGTAAACAAAGGCAGCATTAGTTTCCTCTTTCCATGACTTAAAGGGGAAGTTCACCATATAATCGCCATATAGTCAAAGGGGGAGTTAAAGGGGTTGTTCACAAAAAAAATATATATATTTTCTCCTAACTGATGTCAGAAAGTGCCAGAGATTTGTAATTTTACTTCTATGAAAAAAAATCTTTGTCTTCCAGTACTTATCAGCTGCTGTATGTCCTGCAGGAAGTGGTGTTTTGTTTGCAGTCTTGAAAGCAGGAGAGGTTTTCTATGCAGATTTGCTCCTGCTCTGGACAATTCCTGACATGGAGAGAGCACTGTGTCAGACTGGAAAGAATACACCTCTTCCTGCAGGACATACAGTGACATACAGCCGATAAGTACTGGAAGACTTGAGCTTTTTTAATAGAAGCCAATTACAAATCTATGGCACTTGCTCAGACCAGGTGATTTGAAAGAAAACATTTTTGGTGAGCTAACCATTTAAGACCTGGCATCTGCAGCTTTGTACCTCGGTGATGTTATACAGATTTATAAATTACTTCTATTTAAAAAAATATAAAGTCTTCCAGTACTTATCAGCTGCTGTATATCCTGCTGGAAATGGTGTATTCTTTCCAGTCGGACACAGTGCTCTCTGCTGTCACCTCTGTCCATGTCAGGAACTGTCCAGCGCAGGAGAGGTTTTCTTTGGGGATTTGCTACTGCTACAGCAGAGAGCCACTTGTGTCCCGCCCCCAGTCAGTGACTGCACCAGTGTCCCGCCCCCAGTCAGTGACTGCACCAGTGTCCCGCCCCCAGTCAGTGACTGCACCAGTGTCCCGCCCCCAGTCAGTGACTGCACCAGTGTCCCGCCCCCAGTCAGTGACTGCACCAGTGTCCCGCCCCCAGTCAGTGACTGCACCAGTGTCCCGCCCCCAGTCAGTGACTGCACCAGTGTCCCGCCCCCAGTCAGTGACTGCACCAGTGTCCCGCCCCCAGTCAGTGACTGCACCAGTGTCCCGCCCCCAGTCAGTGACTGCACCAGTGTCCCGCCCCCAGTCAGTGACTGCACCAGTGTCCCGCCCCCAGTCAGTGACTGCACCAGTGTCCCGCCCCCAGTCAGTGACTGCACCAGTGTCCCGCCCCCAGTCAGTGACTGCACCAGTGTCCCGCCCCCAGTCAGTGACTGCACCAGTGTCCCGCCCCCAGTCAGTGACTGCACCAGTGTCCCGCCCCCAGTCAGTGACTGCACCAGTGTCCCGCCCCCAGTCAGTGACTGCACCAGTGTCCCGCCCCCAGTCAGTGACTGCACCAGTGTCCCGCCCCCAGTCAGTGACTGCACCAGTGTCCCGCCCTAAGCCAAGCATTCCTAAGCAGCCTCAGCAGCAGCTCTAACTGTAACATCCTACAGGCCTACATACACACATATATCTCTTAAAACCTTGTATAATACCCTTCTTGGCTCAGTTCATAAATAGCTATTTGTCTGTCTTATTCTTTGTGTCTATAATAACATCTGTTTGTTTTCTAGCTCATTTTCATCATGTCATTGAGCAGCTGAGGTTTCGGCAGGGGACGGTTCTGAGTATATTTCTCTCTGCCGGTATGTAACATTGGATTCTCATCCTATCACCAAGACTCTTGATCCCTTTTTATGTTTCTTTCTTTTCCCCTCACCTTGGCCTTGTTTCGCCTATGTTCTGTTGATCCTCTTTATTGCTTCATTTGCACAATTGAGGCAATGTTATTGTTTTCTTATAGCTTTTCAGTTTTCATACACTGCAGTCTTTGGAGCATACACAGCATTTATCTTCATAAGAACAGGTGAGAAACATTCACATTGATCCAATCTGTGTATAGACTTTGGCTCAGCTCGTACTTTGCATTTTGATGTTTTTTTATTTTTTATTTTTTTTACGGGATTTGCAAATGCAAAGTGTGAACTGAGCCTTTTAGACAATCAATTTATAAATTTTATATTTACTTGAAATGTGTATCCAAGACCTTCCAGTTTATGCCGCCCCAAATTTTTCATACGGACCATCAGTATTTGCATATAATGTGTACATTCCAGGTGGTGAGATTTATGCCGGGGTATCAGTGATGGTTTGTCCAATGGGTTATCCAGCACTACAAAAAACATGGCCACTTTCTCCCAGAGACAGCACTTGGAGACTCTTGTCTCCAGTTTGAGTGCAGGTTTTGTAACTCCGTTCCATTGAAGTGAATGGAGCTTAATTGCAACCCACCCCAGAACGCACTGTCCGCAATAATTACTAAAACTAGTACAGACCCAAATTGCAGCATGAATCCTCCCATAGAAGTCAAGGGGAGTGTCCGTAATTTTTGCAGATACCTGATCTTTACAGATGAAACATCCGTGACGTCCTGAAACAACGTCCTCAAACCTTTGCTGTATCACAAAAAATATGGAATCCTAATGCATTATGGATAAAAATATCGGTGTAAAAATATTATACCATGCAGATATGTAGTTTTACCACAAGAGGGCGTGGAAGTCCTTCCATTAAACTTCTCATTTCTCTCTAATATTATAATCACCATAGCTCATTATTTCATTCTTGGTGCATTATTTTATTTATTTTTTGGTCAATGAATGTATATATTGCGCAAACAGCACCACCCCAGTCCTTAGGTTGTGTGTAGTATTACAATTGGCTCCATTCACTTTAATATAAGTGAGTTGCCAAACCAAACTGAGGACAGGAGAGGCGCTATTACTGGAAGTGACCATGTTTAACTCATTTATGGTGTTTAAAATGCTCTGTATAGACATATCTTTACTTTTTTGAACTTCTGATAGTAACCTGAGCAAACAGTGGTTTTCCATATAAGCAAATGAGCAGCATGGGCCCACAGTATGCGGCTGATCATCTCTAGCGTCCAGCGCTTCCATCCCCTATGGCTGCCCGCTGCTTTCTCTTGGTCATTTGCCTACAGAAAAAAGGTGAATTGTTTGACTGGAGCACAAAAAAAATAACAACAAATTTGGTCAGCTCTCCTAGAACACCATTCACACTAGGCAGGGGCACGTTGTTGAATTGTTTGACTCCCTAGCTGAAGGTATAAGTGTGATGGAGTGTTTAACCCCTACCTGGTGCTGGGATTTAAGTAGTAGTAGTAGTAGTGGTAGTGGTAGTAGTAGTATAAATTCAGTGTCCCTTGTATGGTGTGAAAACGTTTTCCCAGTGGATTTCCCAATAAAAAATTTAGCTTACTTTCTCTTCTACAGCTGATGTGTTGGCACATATAGTGCAAAGCGCTCTGTCCCATTCATAGAGAATCCATCAAAGGTGCTGCCGGACTGATCTGGCTTTAGCTCTACTGATAAGAGTATACTGACATTTTCTGATGGAGAGCAGCCTGAACTATATGTGGAAACATACAGGCCGAGGAAGAGAAACCGAGCAAAATTTTTAATTAAGATCTATTGGAACAATTATTTCTTACACCATAGTAAGTCCAAAAAAAAAAATCAAATAATGAACAAGCAATAAAAACAAGCAGGTACTATATTCATCTACTTACTTTCTGGATATGACACCAGGACACCGTCTAAAATGTGAGACAAGTATGTAGAACATAATCCCAATGCTCAATTATTTTTATTATCAAACTTTTTTTTTAAAGTTTTTATAAGTCAAAAGTTTTGATTGATTGGGGTCTTGGTGTTTAAACTTGGTGCATTTACACAGAGAGATTTATCTGACAGATGTTTGAAGCCAGAAACGGATTTGAAAAGCGGAGAAATCTCAGTCTTTCCTTTACTACCTGGTCTCTGTTAATAGTCTGTTCCTGGCTTTGGCTTCAAAGATCTGTCAGATAAATCTCTCAGTGTAAACGCACCCTAACACTGATTGCTAGGAGGAGTGGGGAAAGTGCGAGGTCTCTCCCAACTCTGATGACCCATAGACTTCCTATTGAAGCCTGGCTTCTGTTGCATAGACAGTGAAAAGTGAAAGGGCTTAGACCCAGACTTTCGCTGGTCCAAATTTTTGATATGTCAAGTGTTTTTTTTTTATTTTTTTTTTTTTTAAGTCGTCATATAATCCAGATTTAGGCCACATTCACACGATGTTTTTTTTTTTTTTTTGTAGTAAACAATGGCTGTCGTTGCAAGTTTGCAACAATGGCCATTGTTTAATCACAGCAGCTGATCGCAATAACCCCTATAGAATCCTGTCCGGAGTGTATACACTGTAGCGCAGACAAAGTAAAGTGCGGCTCTGGATGCACTTTACATTGTTTCTTATGGCTAATTGGAGTGCGGCCACATCGAATGTGCCCGCGTTCCAATTAAAATGATGTAATGTTCACCTGGCCGGGACTGCAGTGCCGGCCGGGTTGAATAACTCAGACAGCGGCTGTTCTGTGAAACGTCCGCTGTTTTGACCTTAATAACCGTGTGTTGAAATGTTTTAATTTTCAGTTTTCCTTTTCACCTGATCTTTGCAAAGACTTTATCCAGGAATGACTGGCGTGTATGGTTTGTTTTCCAGGACACTTCATCGGGCCTGTCCTGTGCCATTCCTTCTGTAATTACATTGGATTCCCAGCCATATTTACAGCGTTGGAACACCCGCAACGTTCCACCATTCTCTTTTTCTATATCCTGGGCGTGTTCTTGTTCTTCTTGCTGCTATACCCCATGACTGATCCCGTCCTGTACGGGGACATTCCCATCTGCTATTTACTGGACAAAGGATCCACATACCATCGTTCTCTTTGTTTATGACCGTAAACAACTGTCTCTGAACTCCATTGGCCACAATGACTTGACCGAAACTCAAAGATCGTGTCTATTTTTGGTGAACATATCACATCCACTGGTTAAAAAAAAAAAAAAAGCAAAAAAAGCTAACATGGTTGGTAAAACTTTCTTATGAATGTTAAAAGGATGAAGAGTTTGCGCCAGCCATCTTTATATGATGAAAAAAATTCTTACTTTTTGGAAGCTGTACTGTACCCATCCCAGTATCCGACCCAACTTACATATCGATTAACATTTTTAGGACTAGGTATTTTGTCGCCACCAGATAGCATATATTTTTGGATGTAAATTTTTTCCATATTGCTCTATTTTTTTACATCAGACGTGGACCCAGAAGTAAAGTATCGGCGTTCTCGGTGAAAGAGATCTATAAAGCCGTTGAGTTCCTATGGAGAACCTGATGGGGGACGGTTAAACGTTTACACAGTTTGTTTTTTTCATTTTTCTTTGTAATCTACTACAGGGGATCTACTTTCTATACTTGATCGTAACTTTCAATGACGTTGGGAGTTTGCAAAATAAGTTTATTATATTTTTATGCAAAGTGTCTATAAGCTGCTAAGAAGATCTTGCCAACGAAAGGGATGATGAAGCGTTTGTTAGCACAACATGGGGTTGTAGACATTGATAATGGTGCATCTGCTGCTACTGAATGTCTTTTTAACCTTTTTTTTTTTTTTTTTTTTGTCTGCATTCACATAAAAGCAATATTCTGTGTTTGTTTTTATACATGTATTACTTTGGCTTTTTTATGACTTCACAGTAGTTTATAAATTTATGTTTAAAAAACCCCCAAAAAAAACAAACCCAAAAGTTGTAATTTATGCGGAATTTTCAGAGTAGAAATAGTGGGCAGAAAAGTGTGCGGCTGTGTACGTGACCAAGACAATTCCATAGATTACTGGGGTCAAACTCGTGCCTCTCCATCATGCTTGGACAGCGCAAGCCCTTGACATGGATGCCCATATGTGTGCCAGCAACACAAGTACAGGATACCAATGGCTTGTCATGGCAGCTGAAGAACTAATAAAGGCCCCAGGTCGGCTTTGTCTCTTGATGTGTTAGGGTGCATATTACAGAATCGGGGCGGAAAACCTGCCATGGATTCTGTATTTCCGCCTGTGCTATAGACTCCATTCTATGCACAGGTGGATTCCGATGTCCGCCCAAGGAATGAACACGTTTATTCTTTACACAAAGGGTATAGAATGGAGTCTATGATACAGGCGGAGACGTGTCCACCGGCGGGTGCGAGTTGCGGAATGTGCGATGGGTTATCTGTTACCATTCCCCAGTGTGCACGTACCCTTATAAAATAAGATGAAGTCCTCTAATCAGACTGAAGGAAAAACCACACACTTTTAGGCTTTGCTTACACTGGACTTCTACCACAGGTTGGAGCTTTCGCCAAGACATCAAGGGCTGAGAGGGGCTTTCCTTTAAGCTGCGCAGCTTAAAGGGAACACTGCTTGTGCCTCCTTCCTAAAGGCCGGCCCTGGCTGCATTTAAAGCGACTCTGTACCCACAATCTGTCCCTCCCAAACCGTTTGTTCCTTCGGATAGCTGCTTTTAATCCAAGATCTGTCCTGGGGTCCGTTCGGCAGGTGATGCAGTTATTGTCCTAAAAAACAACTTTTAAACTTGTAGCCCTGTGTCCAACGGCCGGGGCTTAGAATATCTGTGCACCACCCCTCCGTCTCTCCTCCCCACCCTCTTCATCATTAGGAATGCCACTCGCAGGATTTTTCCTATTCCTCTGCAATGAAAACTGCACAGGTGCCTTAAAGGACAACTCCGGCGGGACCCCCCCCCCCCCCCCCCCCCCCCAAAAAAAAAAAAAAAACCCACAGACACCATACTCACCATCCCTCCGGTGACGATCGCCTCACCGTCACCTGCCTCTGCCGTCCAGCGATGTCTCTTGCTTCCGGGTCCATGAGAGAGAAAAGGCTGCCAGTGCGCTTGCGCACAGTCAGCCTTTATTGGCTGGAGCGCATCACATGGCTTCCAGCAAGCTCAGCCAATCAGGGCTGAGCAAGCTGGAAGCCATGTGATGCGCTCCAGCCAATGAAAAGGCTGCTGGTGCGCATGTGCACCAGCAGCCTTTTCTCTCCCATTCACTCTCAATGAAGACGCCGAAGAGGAAGAAGACCCGAACCGCCCCCCCCAGCTCTGACGTCACCCGACACCAGAGAAGAGGACTGTGACGACCGTAATAGGTAATGTATACATTCTTTAACTTCCGGGGTGGGGGGTCGGAAAGTGGGGGAAGGGGGCCAGACCGGGTATTTAACCACATTACAAAGTTATATAACTGTAATGTGTGTTAAATAAGCCAAAAAAAATTTTGCCGGAGTTGTCCTTTAACAATCCAGCCCATGTGCCGGGCTGACACAGCTGATGAATAGGAGACAATCTGCCTGGAGCATTCCTTATGATGAGGAGGAACAGAGGTTGTGCCAGCCTAATGCATACACCATGTAGGCCACACCAGTTTGGAAGTTGTTTTTTAGGACAATAACTGCATCACCTGCCGAACGGACCCCAGGACAGATCTTGGATTAAAAGCAGCTATCCAAAGGTACAAGCGGTTTGGGGGGTCAGATTGTGGGTACAGAGTCACTTTCACTAATGTGCTCCTCAAAAGGTAGGTACTAACCACAGTATGGTGGGAGGGTACTTCTAGACTAGAATCTTGACTTTTTAGACCCTACCACCAGGTCAGGTCTGATAAAACAGACCTAGCATACTTGTCAGACGACCATCAAAGTGTTGGGTCAAGGTTCACGCTGGGTGGTGCTGTGTAAGAGATGCCATACCTCCACATCTGTATTAGAAATGCCCAAATTGGAAACAAAAAATTAGGGGATTATGAAGCTGTTAAAGCTAAAGCATTGGAAGACAGGGTGAGAAATAACCAATAGGGCTTGAAATAAATAGAAGGTACACCAAGATAAATAAGTTGTTTTTTTCTGTCCGAATAAACGCTGTGCACTTTCCTTAAAAAGGTTGTTCATTAAAAAAAAAAGGAAAAAATTGTGTGTGTACTACTTGCAAAAAACCCAACCCTAGCTCTGCCCCCTGGTAAACCAAACAATGAATGGGTATGCTTTGAAGAACTAGATTCTAAAATAGTGTGTGGATGCATGTAAATCGATTCTAGTAACCAGCTATTCGCTATCAATGTACAGCATGGAGGCAATTTATAATTTAAAGGGGTTACCCAGGATTACAAAACAGCGCCATACTGGTCCTCGGGTTGCGTGTGGTATTACACAATTTAGATCCATTCACGTCAATGGAAATGAACTGCAAAATCCAAACTGAAGAGTGGTGCCGTTTCGGGAAGAAAACTGCCATGTTTTTCTAAGCCTGGACAACCCCTTAATGACATGGGGTGTACATTTACGCCCCCACAGCCTGGGCCTTGGCGTAAATGTACGCCCTGCCGGGGAATCGGGCTATGAGGATGGCTTACAAGCTGAGCTCGCCCCATAGCGGGTGAGGACCAGCAGCTATCTGAAGCCAGGCCCTCACCCTCAATGGCGGGCTGCCGCAATCAATGCGTGTGAGCAATCAAATGTATAAATGTAAAGTCCTCTAAGGGGACTATAAAAGTGTAAAAAATAAATAAATAAAAGTTTTAAAAAATGTCCCATAGCCGCTCCCCCAATAAAAGTGAAAATCTTATAATAACATATAATATACCGTAGCGTGTGTAATTGTCCGATTAAAATAAAAATATTATTCCCATACGGTTAACGGCGTGAACAAAAAGCGGTAAAAAACAGAGATTGCTTTTTTAAAATTACATTAAAAATGTATAAAAATCGATCAATACGTGTGATCTAGAAAAACACCCCATACGACGCTGTAGGTGAAAAAATAGTCCATTTTAAATACACCTGTTTGCAAAAAAAAAAAAAGTTTTACTGCTAATAAAAATAGTAAAACATTAGAAAACCTAGTAAACCTGCCTATCGCTGTGTTCAGACCGACCTATAGATTATAGAAAAAATGTCAGTTTTACCGTAAAGTGCATTACGTAAACATGGAAGCCTCCCAAAATTTGCGCAATCACATTTTTTGACCCAAATTCACTACATTAAATGATATTTTGAGCGCTCCTTCATTCATTTTTGGCAGATTTAAAGACGCCATTACAAAGTACACCTGCTCCTGAAAAAAACAAGGCCCTGTAGGTGGAAAAATAAAAGAGTTATGGGCCTTAGAAGGCGAGGAGGAAAAAACGAAAACGCAAAAGTGACAATTGGCCCGGTCCTTAACCCTTTCCCGCACGAGGACGTAACTGTACGTCCTCGCGCGGGTGCGGGCGTTCAGAACGGGGCCGCGTGGCGACCCCGCTCTGAACCGCAGCGGTCCCGGGTGCCGCTTGTAGCCCGGGACCGTGCCCGCTAATACAGTAATCAGATGCAGCTGTCAAACATGACAGCTGCATCCAATTACCGGCTGCAGCACTTCCCTGGTGTCTATTGGCGGAGATCGCTCCTCCAGGACGTTGTCCCGGAGGAGCGATCTCCCTGTCTGCTGCTGGCCGAGGACTTGTCCAAGATGGCGCCGTCCCCGGCTCGGCACTCGTTTGTATTCGGCTGCAGCAGCCGAAAGCAAACGAGTGCCGATCTCATTGTATATCTATACAGCAAAGATCTAAATGAGAGATCAAAGTATATATATTAGAAGTCCCCCAGGGGGGCTTCTAGTATATGTGTATAAAAAAAGTATCGTTATTAGTAAAAAGCCCCCTCCCCTAATAAAAGTCTGAATCACCCCCCTTTTCCCAGGTTATAAATAAAAGTAAACAAATAAATAAATAAATAAACATGTTTGCTATCGCCGCGTGCGTAATCGCCCGAACTATTAATTAATCACATTCCTGATCTCGCATGGTAAACGGCGTAAGCGCCAAAAAATCCCAAAGTGCAAAATTGCGCATTTTTTGTTGCATCAAATCCAGAAAAAATTTAATAAAAAGCGATCAAAAAGTCGTATATGCGCAATCAAGGTATCGATAAAAAGTAAACATCATGGCGCAAAAAATGACACCTCACACAGCCCCATAGACCAAAGGATAAAAGCGCTATAAGCCTGGGAATAGAGCAATTTTAAGGAACGTATATTTGTTAACAATGGTTTGAATTTTTTACAGGCCATCAGATACAAGAAAAGTTATACATGTTACATATCGTTGTAATCGTAACAACTTGAGGAACATGCATAACAAGCCAGTTTTACCCCAGGGCGAATGGCGTAAAAACATATTCCCCCCAAATAAAAGAAATGCGTTTTTTTTTTCAATTTCACCACACTTTGAATTTTTTTCTGGTTTCGTAGTGTACTTTATGCAGAAATTCAGCTTGTCATTGCAAAGTACAATTAGTGACGCAAAAAATAAGGGGTCATGTGGGTCTGTAGGTGTAAAAATACAAGTGTTATGGCCTTTTAAGCACAAGGAGGGAAAAAAACGAAAACGCAAAAACGAAAATTAGCCTGGTCCCGAAGGGGTTAAGAAGTTAAGACCAATTATATCCAACTTACAGGTTTGTGCTTACTAGTCTTTGTGTGTGAAATAAAAATGAGAGCCACAAAGACTACAAATAAACAAACAACAGCGCACACACACACAGATGTAATGTTCACACGCATTTATAGTGAACGCGGAGTCACAAAAGGGGAGTGAGAATATTCACACGAGATTACAAGTACGATACTACTGAGATGGTCCAATGAAAGGCGAAGCGTTTTACAGTGCTATAAATTATATGCAGTTGTAGCTTATTTTGGAAAAACTTTGACTTCTTTAAGTCACTTCTATGTTGGTGACCTTGTTGGTGACCCGGGATCGGCGGGGGATGCACTCCAGGTCGTATCGGCTTTCGTAGATGGTGGGACATATCTGCCAGTGATTGTTTCTGTAGATGCCTAGATAGGTGTACACGTCTGGCTTGTAGGACAGCAAACATTTGACCCCGGAACTCCGGATGACGGCATCTGTCTGCATGATACTCTCTTCGTCTGTGAAGTCTTGGGTGTATACACATATAACATGCTTACTTTCGGGATGGTGAGGGCTCACTTTGGCTACGTTAAGTCGGCCTTCTACCACCGCAGTGGCTATTCCACGCCAGGCATGGTCAACTTTGAATCCAGTGTCTAAGTGCATGAGCCACTTTCCCGACGTCACTCTGTAATTGAGCGCTAACTCGCGAACAAGTTCATAATTCACTTTGCGTCCTGTGCTCTGGAGCTTTTCCCAGGCATCTTGAAGGTCCTTACCTCCTTCGCTCTCTGGGCAGTAGCCTGGGCCATACACTGCTATCCACCCCACCGGTTCAGATCCTTCTTCAGGGTCTCCAAAACGAGGGACCCTGGAAGGACGGTACGTTTCTAACCAGTCGTGAAACTCTGCACGTGGAGTCTTCCGAGCATCGAAGATTATCCAGGGGTCCATATCAGCGGCCATGGATTCGGCAGCATGGTCTTCTGCTCCTTTGGATCCACGTTCACTCTCCTCACAACTCGTCATTTTTACACAGCTGCAAAGATAGACAAACAATTATATAATAAAACTACTCCATGCATACTAACATTACTTTTTTTTTATCCTCAAGGACCTTTTTCTTTTAGTAAGGGCAGACTGCCCATCTGGCAATTCTGGCAAATGCCAGATGGGTTGGTGTTCTAAGTGAGCCGGTCTCCTCTACATGTCTCTTCCCCTGCATGGTGCGCTTCCTGCACTTCACAGTCTAAAACTACAGGCTGTAGTAATTTGTGCAGTATACGGCGTACACTGTACAGGTGATAGGATTTTAGAGCTGTGTCATGGGAGACGCTACAATCACTCACCTTACTACAGGAGGCAGAAGAAGTTGGATGCAGTCCTAGGGAGTCCAGGAAAACATGGATACAGCAAATAGCCTATGATTGTATCCATGTTTTCCCAGACTCCCTAGGGCTGCATACAACTTCTTTAGTTACCGAAATGATGAGATGCACTCATCTAAGGGTCCATTTACACAGAAAGATTATCTAAAACATTATCTGTCAAAGATTTGAAGCCAAAGCCAGGAATGAATTTAAAAAAAGGAAAAATCTTAGGCTTTCCTTTATGACCTGATCTCTGTTTATAGTCCGTTTCTGGCTTTGGCTTCAAATCTTTGGCAGATAATCTGTCAGATAATCTTTCTGTGTAAATGGACCTTTAGTTCAGTCCATTGAAGTCAGGAAGGCATCAGTGTAAGGGTCCATTTACACAGAAAGATTATCTGACAGATTATCTGCCAAAGATTTGAAGCCAAAGCCAGGTATGGAATTGAAAAGAGGAAAAATCTCAGTCTTTCCTTTATGACCTGATCTCTGTTCATAGTCTGTTTCTGGCTTTGGCTTCAAATCTTTGGCAGATAATCTGTCTGGTAATCTTTCTGTGTAAATGGACCCTAATGGTACGTTTACACAGAGATATTTATCTGACAGATCTTTGAAGCTAAAGCCAGGACCAGACAATATACAGGGAACAGGTCATAAAGAAAGACTGAGATTTCTCCTCTTTTCAAATCCATTCCTGGCTTTGGCTTCAAAATGCTGTCAGATAAATCTATCTGTGTAAACGCACCCTCACATCTCGCTGGTTTGCCAATGTATTCCACAATCAGATGTGAACTATCCAATAATAAAGAGGTTATCCAGAACTAGAAAAACATGGCGGCATGTAAAAACAGCACCGCCACCCTGTCTTTAGGTTGTGTGTGGTATTACAACTCTGCTCAATTCCATTTAAAGGGGTTGTACACCAAAAAAACATTTTCTTTCAAATCAACTGCTGCCATAAAGTGCCAAAGATTTGTAATTTACTTCTATTAAAAAATTAGCTGTATGCCCAACAGGAAGTTGTATTATTTCCAGTCTGGAGAGCAGGAGAGGTTTTCTATGGGGATTTGCTGCTGCTCTGGACAGTTCCTGACATGGACAGAGGTGGCAACAGAAAGCACTGTGTCAGATTGGAAAGAAAACACCACTTCCTGCAGGACACACAGCAGCTGATAAGTACTGGAAGACTTAAGATTTTTTAATAGAAGTGAATTACAAATCTCTGGCACTTTATGGCACCAGTTGATTTGAAAGAAAACATTTTTTGGTGAACAACCCCTTTAAATGGAAAAGAGCTGCAACTGAGAAGAGTGGTGCTGTTTCTGGAAGATAGAAGGTATGGTTTATCTAGTCCTTTACAAACCCTTTAAAGCATAAGTCCGGCCAGACCCATTTTTTATTTGCAAGTGCTAGGGAGGATAAAATAAAAAACATGCTCTTACCTCCCCCCGCTCCAGCGCAGTTGGCCGCATACCAGCGCTTGGGTCACCAGCCGCTTCCTGGTCTGAGCAGGGACCCGGGTCGTGACACGTGAGGTCCGCTCAGCCAGTCAGTGACCGTAGTGGGGTCCCGCCTTGGCCACTGATTGGCTGAACGGGCCTCATGCATCACGACCAAGAAGCGGCCGGGGACTGGAGTGTTAGTATGCGGCCACCTGCGCTGGATCGGGGGAGGTAAGAGCATGTTATTTGTTTTATCTTCCCCAACACTTGAAAAAAAAAAGGGACTTCCCCTTTAAGGTCCTTTTACACGGGCAGAACACTCCCCGGTGATAATTGGCCATGAATCACACGGCGTTCAGTCTTTGTGGACATATAAATCTTCACTAGTGGCCCGCACATTTTCTAATTAAATGAATGAGCTGGCCCCATGAATGTATTTTGTCTGGAAACACCAACTGGAAACCCGAAAGACCCCATTAAAGTCAATGGGGGTCTCTTGTGGGTCCACTGATGTTAGACCATCTGGCTCAGTTGACCACACATGAGCGGTCACCATTGCTATGCAATTTTAGTCACAATATGCAGCATAGGAGTCACATGACTGCAGTACCTGGTCTTATAGTCACATGACTGCAGTACGTGGTATAGGAGTCACATGACTGCAGTACCTGGTCTTAGTCACATGACCACTATTCCTCTTACACAAATGTAAACTGCTGCTGACTTGCATGTCTTTGTATCAGCAGCCCGTCTGTATTCAAAATAAAGTAAAAAAAAAAAAAAAAATTTAATCTATATATATATACATGCAGTCTCACTCCTACACCCTCCCAGTCAGCTAGATCCCTCCGCCGCCCCGCCAGTCACATCAATAACATCAGTAACACATAGGTGCGCGGAAGGATACAAGTAAGTCGAAGTCTTACTAGTGACAAGAAGCCGTTATCACCAGTCTTCAACATTAAACTATCTCTTCTAGGCCTAGTTGCCTAGACGACGTCAGCCATGTTTGAAGAGACTCTGGGGGGCGGGGCTTAAGTGGTCGCGTTATTTCAAAACTTTATTAACAATGAACACATCAAATAACAAATTAAAAAAACTATTACGCCTCAGGGCGTAAAGACTTATTGAAAGATTTACTCGTCTTTAAAGCGTTGCGGGAAATATATTGGGTTCACGGCCGTGAGCGACCTTTTTTTTTTCCCCACACAACTTTATTGTCAAACATCTCGTTGACAAACAACCCACGGCTGTGCACCAGGAAGTGTTTTTTTTTTTAACAACAGAATGAACTTTATTAACCAGCTGTTGGCGGACAGAGGGTGACAGTCTCCTCAGCGGTTGTGATCCTGGGAATTGTTCTCGCCTTTCGCTGTCCCCGCGGGTGTCGTGTCCGTGCAGGCGACGATGCCGAGCAAGAAGAAGAAGTACAATGCCCGTTTCCCGCCGGTGGGTGTGTGCAGTGCATCCTGGTCACTAGCTGCGTTTATCCGTGCGTTTTCTCGGTACCGCTCGCCCGGAGAGCTGCTCCTCACGGGTCCATTGTTATCTGTGTGGCGGTGTCGGTGATGTGGAGGTGTTGTGGCTGCGGTTCCTCCTCCATCTTCTATGGCCATTGCCGCACTGGATTGGTCGCGGCTTTTGCCGTTGTCTGCAGACGTCTCATCGCTGCGGTTTAGGTGATCTGTTCACACGCTGCGGTTTGTTTTGGTGCAGCTGTGAACATACCCTTGATGTTCTGTTGTGGCCTCCTCTATGTGTCTAGCTCCTCAGGCTGTGTTCACACACATTGCTGGACTCTCTACAACAGCACTGCAGTAAAACCGCAATATGTGAACACAGCCTTTTACTACTTAAAGGGGCATTTCAGTTTGTAATCCTCAATCTGATATCTGTTCTATGGGAGCCCCTCAACCCATTGCATCCCTGTTCTCTGGGTCAGTGGGGGTCCTGGATGTCGGACCCTCAGTAAGCAGCCTATCCATCTATAATGGAGATGGGAATACCCCTTAGGGTGCGTTCACACCTACAGGATCCGCAGCAGATTTGATGCTGTGTTCAGTTATTTAAATGAAATCTGCTGCAAATCCGGTAAGTGTGAACCTACCATTAGGGTACATTCACACTTACTGGATCCGCAGCTGATTTTCAGATCCGCAGCAGATTTCTCTTAAATAACTGAACACAGCATCAAATCTGCACCATCAAATCTGCTGCGGATCCTGTAGGTGTGAACGCACCCTTAGGTTACATTCACACTTACCAGATCTGCAGCTGATTTTCTGCTGCGGATCCGCAGCAGTTTTCTCTTGAATAACTGAACACAGCATCAAATCTGCTGCGGATCCTGTAGGTGTGAACGCACCCTAAGGGTGCGTTCACACCTACAGGATCCGCAGCAGATTTGATGCTGTGTTCAGTTACTTAAATGAAATCTGCTGCGGATCCGCAGAGAATACGCTGCGGATCCGGTAAGTGTGAACGTAGGTATTCTCTGGCATCAGGCATGAAAGGAATGCTGACATATACTATGGCGTACTGCAGCGCCCCCCACCCCAACCTGGTGAGTATTACGCCCCTTCCCGCTGCTATATACCCAGTAGCCTGGTGCTGGTAGATGAGTGGCAGAGGCCATAGTCATCACATCTGAGATGATGCGGTGCGCCACAGTATATGTCAGCGTATTACATTACGTTTACATGGGAAGATGGGGATTTAAAGTGGCTGTACCACCAGGCCCAGGCTGAAGCACTGGAGGCGGCCGACCCACCCACCCTTAGTGGGAAGAAACCCCAGCCCCTCCATGACGTGACTCCATTAGGATCAATGGAACCCTATCATAGAGGGGCTAGGGTTTCCTCCCACTAAGGGTGGGCCAGCCGCCTCCAGTGCTTCAGCCTGGGCCTGGTGGTACAGTGGCTTTAAAGGAGAAGTCTGACTGGGTGGGAGCATAAAATGGTTTATATTTAAGGGGTAGTTCCCCAAAATGTTTTTTTCTTTTTAATCAACTGGTCCCAGCATGTGCCAGAGATTTGTTATTAAAGGGGTTGTCCAGCGAAAATCTTTTTTTTTTTTTTTTTTCAAATCAACTGATATCAGAAAGTTATATAGATTTGTAATTTACTTCTATTAAACAAATCTCAAGTCTTCCCATACTTATCAGTTGCTGTATGTCCTGCAGGAAATGATGTTTTATTTTCAGTCTGACACAGTGCTCTCTGCTGACATCTCTGGCCAAGACAGATCCCCATAGAAAACCTCTCCTGTTCTGGACAGTTCCTGACATGGACAGAGGAGGCAGCAGAGAGCACTGTGTCAGACTGGAAAGAATACACCATTTCCTGCAGAGCATACAGCAGCTGATAAGGACTTGAGATTCTTTGTTTAATAGAAGTAATTTACAAATCTGTATAACTTTCGGACACCAGATTAAAAAAAAACTTTTTTTTTTTTTTTCTTGAGTATCGTGGCTTTGCAAATGGCACGAGAGAAAACTAAAAACTAAATTCCCCAGGAATTTTTTAACTCTTTCACACACTGTATCCACAGCTGATTTCACGATACAAATTCGCAGCCAAATCCGCTGCGGATCCATTGCCAGTTCTTTCCTATGAGAATACATACATGTCAGTCCCGCTGCGAGTAAGTTAACCCCCCGGCAGCCGGAGCATACATCACCTTCTCCCCGCTCCGGCTTGTTTCGGGGGTTCTCGGCAGCATGTCCTGCTCAGCCAATCAGTGGCTGCGGCTGGGCAGCGTACTGAGCAGGACGAGCAGACAGCGGGAACCCTCGAAGCAAGCCGTAGCGGGGAGTAGGTGATGTATGCTCCGGCTGACGGGGGGTTAACTTACTCGCAGCGGGACTGACATGTATGTATTCTCATAGGAAAGAACTGGCAATGGATCCGCAGCGTATTTGGCTGCGAATTTGTATCGTGAAATCCGCTGAAAATCCAGTGTGTGTGAAAGCCGCCTAAGGAGTCCCAAAAATGTTGATCTTTTGTCTAAATCACTTTGGCCGCTCAGGTGTTATAGATCCAATGGTTTTCTTACTTTCTTTCTGCACCTCCAGGTTACCCTGTTATAGACTTTGTACTTTTTGGGTGACTATCTGCAAATTTCACAAAAGTTAAATAGGCCTTTCTAGTGGTCTTTCTGCTTTTAAAGGGGAACTCCAGGTAGAGGTAAAAAAAAAATGAAACTTCTGTAGAAGCATAAAACATTACTTACCTGTCTATTCCATTTTTGAAACTATCAAAAATCCATTTGTTTTGGGGGGTTTTGTTTTGTGTTTTTGTATTTCCTGGTTTATCAGTTGTACACAGTACTACAGGTTCCAGAATGCATTGCTTTCCCTCAGCTGTTCATCACAGTCCTCCATCCTGCCCAGTCCCCGCCCAGATCTATTGCAGAACATCCAGGCTGTGTTCACACATTGCAATTTCATTGTGTTACTGTATTATTTGCAGTAATTTATGATTTCATTGTTGTCCCACCCACACAGCACACTGTATTCTCTACCTGTAACACCACACAGCATGCTGTATTCTCTACCTGTAACACCACACAGCACACTGTATTCTCTACCTGTAACACCACACAGCACACTGTATTCTCTACCTGTAACACCACACAGCACTCTGTATTCTCTACCTGTAACACCACACAGCACGCTGTATTCTCTACCTGTAACACCACACAGCACACTGTATTCTCTACCTGTAACACCACACAGCACACTGTATTCTCTACCTGTAACACCACACACAGCACTGTATTCTCTACCTGTAACACCACACAGCACGCTGTATTCTCTACCTGTAACACCACACAGCACGCTGTATTCTCTACCTGTAACACCACACAGCACACTGTATTCTCTACCTGTAACACCACACACAGCACTGTATTCTCTACCTGTAACACAGGCATGTCCAAAGTCCGTCCGGAGGGCCATTTGCGGCCCGCGTTCCGAACTTTTACGGCCCCCCCAGGTATCCAGCTTGCTATTATCTGCCTGTGTTATAAAGCATATAGCATGTAGCATGTAAAATGGTCGGCCCTCGCACATGTTCACTTCATCAAATTTGGCACTCTTCGAAAAAAGTTTGGACATGCCTGCTGTAACACCACACAGTACGCTGTATTCTCTACCTGTAACACCACACAGCACGCTGTATTCTCTACCTGTAACACCACACAGCACACTGTATTCTCTACCTGTAACACCACACAGCACTCTGTATTCTCTACCTGTAACACCACACAGCGCTGTATTCTCTACCTGTAACACCACACAGCACACTGTATTCTCTACCAGTAACATCACACAGCGCACTGTACTCTCTACCTGTAACACCACACAGCACCCTGTATTCTCTACCTGTAACACCACACAGCGCTGTATTCTCTACCTGTAACACCACACAGCACACTGTATTCTCTATCAGTAACACCACACAGCGCACTGTACTCTCTACCTGTAACACCACACAGCACCCTGTATTCTCTACCTGTAACACCACACAGCACACTGTATTCTCTACCAGTAACATCACACAGCGCACTGTACTCTCTACCTGTAACACCACACAGCACGCTGTATTCTCTACCTGTAACACCACACAGCACCCTGTATTCTCTACCTGTATCACCACACAGCACGCTGTATTCTCTACCTGTAACACCACACAGCACGCTGTATTCTCTACCTGTAACACCACACAGCACTGTATTCTCTACCTGTAACACCACACAGCACACTGTATTCTCTACCTGTAACACCACACAGCACGCTGTATTCTCTACCTGTAACGCTGATATTGGAATAAAGTAAAGAACTTTTTGAATTTTTTTTTTCTTTTCATTTCCACGCACATATTATGATCAAGCATCTTTTATCTTTGAAGTTGAGCCCCACAATAAGGCCCTGATCCTCTCTGCTGTTTAGCATCATTTACTTGTGTTACTGCATCATTTTTGTGAATACGCTGCAGTACTGCAATGACACTGCAACATGTGTGAACACAGCCCTAATTTTACTGCACACTTCTGCACAATCAGAGAAATCAGTGCAACACCTGCTTCTGGCCGGTCAGAGATGGTGAATTAGGGTGCCTTCACACATACCGACTCGCAGCAGAAAACTAACTGCGAGTTTCTGCTACGAGCCGAGTTCCTGGAAGGCCCCTATCACTACATACAAGCAGTGGTCTGAAAGACCGCTGCGTGTATGTAATGCAGCCGCCCCCTTAACCCCTTCAGACCGGCCTGCACCGCTGTCTCCATACATTACCTGGCTCTGGCTGCACAGGGTCCTGCCCAGCCAATCGGTGTGTTTCCCATCCGTAGCCACTGATTGGCTGGGCGGCAGAGCGGGACCCTGTGCAGCCAGAGCCAGGTAATGTATGGAGACAGCGGTTCGGGAGCCGAAGGGGTTAAGGGGGTGGCTGCATTACATACACGCAGCGGTCTTTCAGACCACTGCTTGTATGTAGTGATAGGGGCCTTCCAGGACCTCGGCTCGTAGCAGAAACTCCCATTGAATTTTCTGCTGCGAGTCGGTATGTGTGAAGGCAGCCTTATGGTGCGTTTACACAGACAGATTTAGTTAGACAGACTATAACCAGTGAACAGTTTATAAAGGAAAGACTGAGATTTATACTTTTGCAATTCATTCATGGCTTTGGCTTCAGAAATCTGTCACAAAAATCTCTGTGTAAACGCACCCTCACTCAGGGGATTGGGGGATCCAGCCGCGCCTCCTGTGAAATCACACCCTGCCCCCTGTCTGCATCATCAGCCTGTGCTCAGCAAACACACACAATGTGAGACAGAGGCATGGAAGATTTGTCTCCCAAGGTGGGAGAGCAGAGGGAGCAGGAGACAATGTGGATCCGCACAGAGGCCATATTTTTTCACTTTCTGGATTTCTATCAGCTACCAGTGTGGCAGAATCGCACAGATACGGTAATACATTGTATAGACACATCTATATAACTTTTAATGTACTCTTAATAGAAAAGTTTTTCTTACTCGGAATTCCCCTTTAATGAAAACTGTCCTCTGTTGTGTCCATGAGCCCTACTTCTTGTTAATGTACATCATGTTTCTGTGTACACTGTGGCCAGGAATTCAGCCTAATCTACAGCGTATGGGATACATTGTACTAGCCAGTCTCCACCCACTAGTTCTGGGGAAGGGGGGGGGGGGGGTTACTGGTGATAAAAGCCGTATAGAACTTACCATGCTACTACAGATGTACACTCACCACTATTTGCTGCATGACATGACGTCTACTTATATGAAGACTTCAACTGCTTTTTACTTATATTTAATGTTTTTTTTTTTTTTTATACAGGCAAGGATCAAGAAGATAATGCAGACTGATGAAGAAATTGGCAAAGTTGCTGCAGCTGTTCCTGTCATAATTTGTATCCTTAAAGTATATACATGGCCATCCATTTCACTATGTGTACACCATTTAAAGGGGTACTTCACAAAAAAAAACTTATCAGCTGCTGTATGTCCTGCAGGAAGTGGTGTGTTCTTTTCAGTCTGGAGAGCAGGAGAGGTTTTCTATGGGGGATTTGCTTCTGCTCTGGACAGTTCCTGACATGGACAGAAGTGGCAGCAGAGAGCACTGTGTCACACTGGAGAGAATGCACCACTTCCTGCAGGGCATACAGCAGCTGATAAGTACTGGAAGATACAAGATTTTTTTATAGAAGTAAATTACCAATTTTTGGCTCTTTCTGGCACCAGTTGATTTGAAAGCAAACCTTTTTGTGGTGAACAACCCCTTTAAAGTGGCTCTCTTATTAGCAAAAACTTTTGATCGATCGGTGTTCACTCCTATTAGTGTCCTGGTACTATTTGGATGTGGATCTGTGCTGCTTCTTTCCGTCTGACCTGCACCAGATAGTTGACGGACCCCATTACTGTATTTCCGCATTCTTAAACGCCTTGACCTTCTGACAGCCCGGGCACTTGAGCTGTTCCTCGAGTCACTGCTGAAGAAAGCCTGCCAGGTGACACAATCTCGAGGAGCCAAGACCATGACTACTTCACATCTGTGAGTGGTGTTCTTTTATTTTTTGGTTGGTTATTATGTAAAGCTGGTTTTTCAAGTGGTTTCCTGGCAGATCGCCAGGAAGGGATTGAGTGGCAGTACCAGCCGCCTATTGTCATGTGGTGTGTCCAGGATCACTATAGCCTCATCCTCTGATTGGTGGGAGTCTAGTGAGTCTGACCTATAAGGGCAGGGATGGGGAACCCTCATCCCTCCAGCTGATGCAAAACCACAATTTTAGCTTTGGCTATCCAGGCATGATGGGAATTGTAGTTTTGCAACAGCTGGAGGGCCGAAGGTTCCCCATTCCTGCATCAGGGGCATGTTAAAAGTGTTATCCAGCGCTACAAAAACATGGCCACTTTTCCCCCTACTGTTGTCTCCAGTTCAGGTGCGGTTTGCAATTAAGCTCCATTTACTTCAATGAAACTGAGCTTCAAAATCTGCACCCAAACTGGAGACAACAGTAGGGGGAAAAATGGCCATGTTTTTGTAGCGCTGGATAACCCCTTTAACACTTAGCAGATCAGCAGTTAAAGGGGTTATCCAGCGCTACAAAAACATGGCCACTCCCCCCCCCCCCCCCCCCCCTTCTCTTGTCTCCAGTTTGGGAGGGGTTTTAAACTGAGTTCCATTAAAGTAAATGGAGCTTAATTGCAAACTGCACCTGAACTGGAGACAAGAGAGGGGGAAAAGTGGCCGTGTTTTTGTAGCGCTGGATAACCCCTTTAACTTCAGTCTGATCCTAACAGTTTAACCCTCTACATGTCGTGATCAATAGCAAATGAACTGACAGGTGTCACACTGTTGAGTTATCTGATTGGGACCTCTACAATAGATTCTTGAGGTGCCGTTCAGTTGCCCTGGCACTTAGAGACCTTCTTGGCCTCTGCACTTGTACTGTCTATAAGAATATCTGCATAGTGTCAACATACTCTTAAGAGTTTTCTGACCAAGAAGGTATTTTTATTCATTTGCTGCAGTGAAAATAAAGTGTAGTCACCTCCCCTGATCCCCTACCGATTCTGTTCTCTTGGCACCCGGTTTCCACTACTGTCTTAGTTCTTGTGACGTTTTGATCCTTCAAGAAATGTTTGAGGGTTTTTCTAAGAAATTGCAAGTTACTAGGATTCAGCTGGTGCTGCTCATTATTGTAGAGTGTCCAGAGTCCTGTATAGAAGATTCTATAGATATCTATTTGTAAAGTGTTTGTCCTTATTGTGAATTGTGATTTACTCACCATATCCCTATTCCCCTTCACAGGAAACAGTGTATAGAGCTCGAGCAGCAATTCGACTTCTTAAAGGATCTTGTTGCCACTGTCCCAGATATGCAGGGAGAGAACGAAGACAATCACACAGAAGGGGAGAGGGTGTCACGGAGGTAAATAGTCCAATATGTTTACTTTTTTTTTTTAATTATTATTATTATTTTTATGTTCTGAAGAACTTATCCCAGAAAAGAAAAACCCATATGACTGGAGAAATAAAAATATTATGGCTTCTAGAAGGCAATGAGAGGAAAAGTGTGTTTTGCACTTATGTTAACTCAGAACTGTACACATTGAGTTTATATACTATTATTTATATAATTTTCTAAGGGGTCGAAAACCAGGAAACAGTCGAAAAAATGGAGGTACAGCGATGAAAGGAAAGGACAAGAAGCAATCGGAAACAGATTCTGAGCAAGAGGTGAGTAGATGCTTTTTGTTCGCAATTCCCCCCCCCCCCCTTCTTGATTTTCAAGGAATACTCCGGCATGTCTACCAGTACTTTTCAGCTGCTGTATGTCCTGCAGGAAGTGGTATATCCTCTCCAGTCTGATCCATTGCTCTCTGCTGCCACCTCTGTCCATGTCAGGAACTGTCCAGAGCAGGAACAGTTTTCTGTGGGCATTTCCCTTCCCAATCCATTGTTAGGGGACTTAGCGGCAGAGAATTTTTACAGCTAAAAACACTAAATACATGAACTTTTTTCTTTTTTCTTAATAGTAATACCCCTTTAAACTTGGCAGATGTATCAAACAACCTGAGCCACTGTAATAATCCTGGTGTATTTTCAGCCTGTATAGTGTATTTTTTTCCATATATTAGCTAGTGTTAGTAAATCGGTGCCTGTAGACCGTTCAGTTTCTCCCTATAGACGCTTACATGTAAAAATTGTGAAAACACTGATTAAAATAAATGAAGTGCCACAAACCTATAAAAACGCTGCATGTAAAGCTGACGTTCTGGTCGCATGACGTGTTTGATTTACTATTACCAGGATGATTCTGAAGGCACAGAGACAGAAGGCGAAGAAGAAATGTGTCCTGCCCCCGCTGCAAATATTCAATCACAAGCCTCATTTCAAAGGTAATTTACATGGTATGATGATGAGCCGCTGTGACACCCTGGTGGGATCTCAGGAGCCGTTACAAGGCTTAAAGGGAACCTGTCATCACTTTTATGTTGCCCGAACCTCAAGTCATCTGGGTGGTCCCCGGTGTTTTCTCTTTACCCCACTTTCCTTGATTGATATATTTTATTTCTGTTTTCTCTTGCAGTACTCCTCCAGCTCCATCCTTCTTACATTTTCAGTCAGTACCGGTCATACCCTCGACACCCGCTGCTTTGCCCTCTATGCCAGCTCCATCGCTTCCCGCTGGCTGCGACGAGGAGGAAGACTATGACTCGTAGCCTCTGGACAAACCAATTCAAGTTCCGTTTTCATTTATTGCTTATTTGGTTTTGTTCTTTTATTTTGGTTTTTAAATTGGGCCTCTAGGCCCTGGACGGGGTGGGGGAGGGGGGCGGATAAATGTGTTCTTAAGTTTATTAAAAAAGGAGTTGGAGGAAGCAGAGTTTTGTTGTTGTTTAAGTTGTGTAGCTACATGTGATGGATGTCACGTTACATGAAAAGAAGGAAACAACCAACTACATCCCATATAGTCTGAACAGACTTGGAAACAGATTTACCAAGGCCAGTAATTTAGTGGTCCAGGCAAATAGAAGGTAATAAGCGTGAATAAGGAATATCAGGGCTGTATTTAAAGAGGTATCAGGCAAAATCAGCTTATTCCCTATCCACAGGATAGGGGAAAAGTAAGAGATTGCAGGGGTCCAACCTCTAAACCCCCTGCTGATCTCTGTATCGGCCCCTGGCTTCAGTATTACGAAATGCGCTGTGGGTACGGCTTATCCAAACCCTACCAACAGTGTCCTGGCATGTTCAATGATTATCAAGAGATTTTCAAGATTCCTACAGTGACAGGACCCTGCTGAAGGGTCTTTTACACAGTCCAATTATTGGCCAGGAGCATTGCAATAAACGGCCGGCCCGTGTTACAGTGATGGTGATCACCTGTGGAGTCTGAGAACGGCCAATTGTATCTTTAGAGCAGACTTTAAAATGTATTGTTATCGGCCGCACATTTTCCTGAGTAAACGGGATATGTGATCGATAACAACAAAGGGAAACTGACAGAATAAATGTGCCTATATCTGTGGTGTTAGTTTGCAGATCACACAGCAGTACATACTGCTGTGCTGCCGCTGTGATCCAGCATCCTGTTCTCCAGCTCTCCCATACAGCTGCTGTATCATTTGGCTGCTGCCTCTTCCAGGATGATTGACAGCCAAAAGAGGTGGGGCCTGAAGACACAACATTTGGGAGAGTCGGAGAGCAGGATGCTGGATAACAGCACCAGCTTACTAGGTAAGTATGCACTACTGTGTGATCTGCAAACTGACAACACAGATATATACATATCCTATATGTACAGTATATCCTATATACATATCTCTATCAGTTTCCATTGCTGAAAGAACCATACAAGAATTGGTCATACAGCCCGGCTACTTAATTTCTTGTGCTGTGTAAAGACAAACAAAAACAAACGCTGACCGATGCTCGTCCTTTTAGACGGCCCAACAGTTCATGGTTATTGGCCGCACATCTACAGTTGGTGATTGATCAGCTGATCACTGGTCCTTTTGCCGATTATCAGGAATGAGCGTTCCTAGGATTGAGGTTCTTAGCGCACAATTGATCACATTGTGCGAGCCCATCTGCCACGTCACGGCGACCTCATTCAGATGGGTCCCTACACTAACACTATTATTCTTCTTATCCTCCAATTCCTCTAACCTGTCTGCTAGGGGCTTCTCTACAGGGACTGACTATACATTGCAGGTGATAAAGCTTTTACACCACATGGATCCTGGGCTACATATACAGTGTTAGTGTAGGGACCACCTGAGGGCAGAAGTGCTGCCGGTGGGATCATAAAATAGATGGAAACTGGATATAATAAACTGCGCCCATATAACTTACTAACAATATTGGGGGAAATTGTTAAGAATCAATTGTTTGTATTAATCAGGGAAACATTTTTTTTTTTTTTTTTTTTTTTTGTTGGTTATGGGGCTTTGGGGGTGCAGGCCGAGCTTTATTATCTCTATATAGAAGCATTTATAAGTAATGTTTTTTCCTTACTGTGGACATTGCATGGCCGTGGATACTATATGGGGACTGCACAGAGGGGCCTGATACTATATGGGGACTGTACAGAGGAGCCTGATACTATATGGGGACTGTACAGAGGGTCTTATACATTGACTGCACAGAGGGACCTATCCTATATATAGACATTAATACTATATAGGTGCACAGAAGGGCCTTACTACAATATAGGGGCCCTTGGTACCCAGGGCACCAAAAGCAAATTACATGCAGGGTGCCATCTAGCCTAAGGCCCAGGGTCGGACTGGGCCACCGGGGGATCTGGGAAACCCGCGGTGGGCCCCGAGCAGGAGTAGGCCCCGCCCCCCAGTCAGGGAACATGCAGCGGGGGCCCCCGTGCTCCTGGGGGGCCCACTCAGCCTCCGATTGCCAGCCCGCACCTTCCCTTTTAACTGCAAGCGATCGCAACGATCGCTTCCAGTTAAATCAAGCAGTGTAAACAGGATTTGGTCAGTAACAGTATGGCGGTAATATGTATGGTGATAATATTTCCCTCCTATATAATGGTATTATTGGTAATATCAGTCTTGGTATACAGGATCTGGTCAGTAACAGTATGGCGGTAATATGTGTGGGGATATTTGCTCTTTATATACTGGTGTCATTGGTAGCTGTGTGATTTTTGTATCTAAGTATACAGCGTTATCATACAAAGGAAATAGTCTTATAGCCCAATTACAATTATGGGTAACAAACACTCCTAGGAAGCCCCATGTAAAAGTGCCAGAGATCAGCTCTACACTGCCCCAAATCACGCCGTGTTAATGTACCCTTATTATTGTGACCATAAATAAGTATAGTGGCAGAAGCGTGGGCCCCAAGAATGATTTCCTCTGGTGGGCCCAAGGTACTCCAGTCCGACACTGCTAAGGCCGGCCCTGCTTTCATGGATGTGAGGAAATCTGGTTACAGTTTTAAAAAAAATCTCACACATTCTTATGGACATACAGTGCGTGTGACGCTTCTTACCTGTGGTGGTGGAGCAGCCTATGACCTTGATGCCTCCTTTTTCTTCTTGACATGGTCTCCCCTTCCTTCTTGGTTCCTGCAAGTGACTGTGGTGGATGCTGGAGACATTCTGAAACTTGATGAAACTTGGAATCTGCTTTCTTTTAACCCCCTTATCACATTATGACGTCCTGGTATGATGGGAGCCCACTCTGTACTGTGCAGCTCCAGGCTGCTATCAGATTGGTTTGTGATGGCTAATTAACCATGTAATCCCTTGACGGCACAGGACATACCTGTACGTCCTGGGGAGGGTAGGGAAGTTCTGAGGGGGATCACAACCGAGACCGTGGCTTCTAGCAGGCATTATGCCATCGCCAACGCCAGCTAATTAGCCATTTAAATGCAGCTTTCAAAACTGACAGCTGCGTTTAAATGGGCTGTGTCCCCATCCATGGTGGTCTAGTGGCAAGATTTCCCCCCACATTGCGATCACGGAGGGGCGATCCCTGCCTAATGGTGGGCCTTTACACCTTATTAGCGCTGATTCCGGCTCTGCACTCCCTTGCTCTTGGCTCTGGCAATGGATCACTGATCTCATGGATCGATGCGGTACATATGTATTGCATAGATCTCTGCAAGATCAGTGTAGTTATAATAGAAGTCACCCAGGGAGACTTAAAATAAACAAATAAAATAAACATATTTGGTATCACCACATGTAAAATTGCCTGACCTATTAAATTATTACATTCCTTGTACAGTCAACGGCATCAGTGCAAAAAATGCCAAAGAGCAGAATTTCTGATTATTAATCAAATCCTGTAAAATTGTAATAAAAAGCGATCAAAAAGTCACATATAAGCAGGCAAAGTACCGATAGAAAGTACAGATCACATTGAAAAAAATGGCTCATCAAACAGTCCCATAGACCAAAGATAAAAGTGTTATAAGGATGGGAATAGAACAATTAATGTAAACATTTCGTTTTTTATAAAGGTTTTAATTTTTTAAAAGCAGTCAAATAAAATAAGTTATATAATTAGTGTTGTATTTATACAGACGTGAGGAACATACTGTAGAGATCATTTTAGTTTTACCATAGGGTGAACGACGTAAACATAACACCCCCTGAAATGAAAAATTTGCTTTTTTTTTTTTCAATTTTACCACACAATTTTTTTTACCAGCTTTGCTGCATGTTTTATGGAAAAATTAAGTTGGTCACTGCAAAGTATAATTAGTGTTACATAAAATAAGGGCTCGTTTGGGTCTGTAGGTGTAAAAATGCCAGCGCCATGGCCTTTTAACCCCTAGACGACCTAGGAGGAACTGGTACGTCACGAGCTATGAAGCACGCTGCAGAGCGGAGCGCGCTTCATAGCAGGTGGGGGCCAGCTGCAATCAGCAGCCCACACCTCACCGTTAATGACAGGCTGCAGCGTGACATTACACCTAAAAGCTGCGGCGTTTAAAGTGTTAAGTGACGGAGAGTTCCCTGTCACTTACTGATCGGGACCCCTGCAGTGTGACTGCGGGGGTCCCGATCGTTAAAACGGACCGCCGGAGGTCTCTCACCTGCCTCCAGGCGGTCCGATCGGCGCTCTGGCCACTGAGCCTGCACTGAGCGATAACACGATAACGATAACACTGCCTCCAGGCGGTCCGATCGGCGCTCTGGCCACTGAGCCTGCACTGAGCGATAACACTGATCAATGCTATGCCTATGGCATAGCAATGATCAGTGTGTAAAATGAAAGTAATCAATGTACAAGTCCCCCAAAGGGACTTAAAATGTATAAAAAAAAAATAAAAAAAAAAGTTAAAATCACTAACACACTACCCCAAAACCCCTCCCCCAATAAAAATTTAAATCACCCCCCTTTCCCATTATATAAATAAAACATATAAAAATAAATAAATAAACATATAATATACCGTAGCGTGCGTAATTGTCCGATCTGTTAAAATATAACAAGCGTAATTGCGAACGGTGAGGGAAAAAAGTGTGCAGATTACTAATTTTATGTTACATTATATATAAAAAAAATTAATAAGTGATCAAAACGTCCGATCTTCACAAATATGGTATTAATAAAAACTAGAGATCATGGCGGAAAAAATGACACCCCATACAGCCCCGTAGGTGAAAAAATAAAAGCGCTATAAGCGTCACAATAGGCCAATTTTACTGATAATTATTTGCCAAAAAAAAGGATTTCATTAAAAAAATATATAACATTAGAGAATCTGTGTAACCTGCATATGGTTGTGTTCAGACTGACCTGTAGAATAATAGTATCATGTCGCTTTTACCATATAGTGCATTACGTAGACACAGGAACCCCCCAAACGTTACCATATTGCATTCTTTTTTACGATTTCACCTATTTATATCTTTATAAATAATATATTTGGGATTCCGTCATACATGTTATGGTAAAATGAAAGACGCCATTACACAGTACAACTATTCCTGTAAAAAACAAGCCCTTACATGGCCCTGTAGATAGAAAACTGAAAGTGCTAGAGCTCTTAGAAGGGGAGGAGGGAAAAACGAAAAGTTTGCGCGGTCCACTGGGTCATTTTGGGCCTGGTCCTCAAAGGGTTAAACACAAGGAGAAAAAAAACGTAAAAACAAAAATTGGCCTGGTCATCAAAGGGTTAAATGCCGCTGTCAAAAGGGACAACTTGTATAAGCTATCCCTAGTGGGCTTGCTGTGATGCAATTGCAGCAATCCGATCCATCATACTCACAGCCCTGGCCTTCTTCTGGTTCCCAGCGATGTCGCTGGCTTGATGACCATTTCCGGCTGTCTGCAGCAGCCTGTAACAATCGAGTGAAAAACAAAAAAAGCATTCATCAATGCAGAACATATGTACTGCACTTATCCCTATGAGCAATCATAGAACTGCTCATGGGCGTTCCCCACAGGGACTACGCATTAGTGTAACAAAAAATTTTTTTTTTTATTTTTTTTTTTAGAAGTAAAAAAAATCCCACCTCATAATAAAAGTGTAAATCACCTCCCTCTTCCCATTTTGTAAATAGAAATAAATAAACTAGATGCGCATTTCCAGAAGAAAATACATAGTGCTTGAAAAGAGCGCCCCTTTAACAGTGACTTCCCTTTACGAGAAAGTTCAACCCGTGATTACCTCCCATTTAAGAGTAATTGTGGTGCCGTCCCTTCAAGATCTATTTATGTATTGTCCCTTTACCTCTTGAGGACGTATGACGTAAGGGTACGTCATCTGTCCGCAAGAGGAGTTCAGTGGGGGCCGAGCCCCTGCTCTGAACTGCCGCGATCCCCACTGCTATCTGTAGCACGGGACCACGGCTATTAGCGGGTGCGGGCGATCGCTGCTCCTGCTAATTAAGATTGTTAGATGCAGCTGTCAAACATGTCTGTAGAAAAAATGCAAGTGCTATGGCCTTTTAAACACAAGGAGGAAAAAATGAAAACGCAAAAACGAAAATTGGCCCCGTCCTTAAAGGGTTAAAGCAACTTATCTACCGCCCCTTGAAGAGTGACTTTGGTACCACTCCTTTAAAAGCGGCATTGGTACAGCCCCTTTAAGAATAACTTTTGTACTGTCCCTGTAACATCAACTTTAGTAGTGCCCATTTTAGAGCTAATTTGGTCCCTGTCCTTTAAGAGCGTTTTAGGTACTGTCCCTTTAAGAGTATGTTTTGTACCGCCCCTTCAAGAGCTAATTTGATACCGGCCCTGGTACCGCTCTGATACCGGACTCTAGTACAGCTCCTTTAAAAACTACTTTTCCCGCCCCTTTAAGAGCGACTTTGGTATCACTCCTTTACTAACGGCATTGATACGTGATACGTTGGTGTCATCCCTTTAACAGCTATTCGGTACCGCCCCTTTAAGAGTGACTTCGATTCTGACTCCTAAACAGTGACGTCCACAGGAGCCTTATAGTGGTAAAAAAATTATGTCTCATACAGCCCTATAGACCAAAACATAAAAGCCTCATGAGGACGGCAATAGAGCAATTTTATACACATTTAGTTATTTTTTTTTAAGTTTTTTTTTTTTTAAGCAGTAAAATAACATAAAAAGTTATATAGTAATCGCACTGACTGGAGGAACATATAGAACAGGTTAGTTTTACCACAGGACGAAGTGCTATGGCCTTTTATACACGAGGAGGAAAAAATTGAAGTGCAAAAACAAAAATCAGCCTGCTCCTTAAGGGTTAAAGGATGACTCCAGGGAAAATCATTTATCCAGTAATTAAAACACGTTACTGAGTTATAGAACTTTATAATGTGTTTCGGTTACTCATCTGCCCTCCTTCCCTATTTCCCCCCCCCCCCCTCGCCAAAGGGTTCTTCAGCTGTCGCCATTTTGTGTTGATGTTGCCATCAAATTTTATTCAAAGGGGAGGCGACCTAACTCCTTAGATTGCTGCCCCCCATTGACCCCCCCCCCCCGTGAGGTTGTCACGGAGGAGCGATCCCCGCATCTGGTGCCGGCCGGGGTCTGCGCCGTAATGGCGCTGATCCCAACTCGCCATTCTATTGCTTTTGGCTGCAGCAGCCAAAAGCAATAGAACACTGATCTCATCGATCTATGCAGTATAACTATACTGCATAGATCTTTATGTGAGATCAGAGTGCATATACAAGAAGTCCCCCAGGGGGAATAACCCTAACCCCAGGGGGGCTTCTAGTATAAGTGTAAAAAAGTTTGAATCACCCTACTTTTCCCAATTTATAAATAAAAATAACGAAATAAATAAACAAACATGTTTGGTATCCCCGCGTGCGTAGTCGCCCGAAATATTAATTTATTACATTCCTGATCTTGTACGGTAAACGGCGTCAGCGCAAAAAAATACCAAAGTGCAAAATTGCGCATTTTTGGTCGCATCAAATCCAGAAAAATTGTAATAAAAAAGCGATCAAAAAGTCGCATATGTGCAATCAAGGTACCGATAGAAAGAACACATCATGGCGCAAAAAATTACACCTCGCACAGCCCCATAGACCAAAGGATAAAAGCGCTATAAGCCTGGGAATGGAGCGATTTTATAGAACATATATTTGCTAACAATGGTTTGAATTTTTTACAAGCCATCACATAAAATAAAGGTTATACAAGCTGCTTATGGTTTTAATCTTACCGACTTGAGAAACATATATAACATGTCAGTTTTTCCATAGGACACACGGCGTAAAAAAAAGCCCCCCCAAAGAAAAAAAATTAGTTTTTTCAATTTCACAGTGGATATAAATTTTTTTCTGGTTTTGCAGCATAATTTATGCAAAAATTCAGCCTGTCATTGCAAAGTCCAATTAGTGACGCAAAAATAAGGGCTCATGTGGGTCTGTAGGTGTAAAAATGCAAGTGCCATGGCCTTTTAACCACAAGGAGGAAAAAACGAAAATTAGCCCGGTCCAGAAGGGGTTAAGACGCACTGGGAGCCGAAACAGGAGGTCAAGAAAATATGAGGATTCTGACCAGAGCTGTGGGGGTCCACAAATGGTGGGATTTTCAAACTGAGACAGACTCAGGAGTGAGGGTAAGTAGTACACAGATGATGAGGGTTGTTTTTTTTTTTCTTTAAGAGAAGACTTAAAAAAAAAAAAAAAAATCCGGCCTCCTCCACCCCTTAATAGCCGGCCATCTCTCACCTCTTTCCCCAGACCCATGACAGCATTGTCAGTGACCCAGGGAAATCCAATCACCGGTATATATTCCTGTACTATACACAGAGTATAAGTCTGTATATAGTACCAGAAGGATGGAATTATTAGAGGCATGGAATAAAAAACACGAAATCAGTTTATTTCTCTCTCATCCAGCACAGCACTAGGAGCTGGTGCGGTCATGGATGGGAGGAAATCTGGTCACCGGTGTAACAAATCTCCTACATGCCTCATACAGCGCAGATCTTACAGCGCCTCCACCTACCTGTGGTGGTGCCAGCCTACTGGCTTGTTGTGCAGGGCTCCGTCCATGTTCTTCTTCCTGTCCTCTTCCTTCCTGCAGGTGTCTGTGTCCTTGGTGGTGTTGAAGACATCTGATGGTACTTGAAGGTCCGCTCTTCATGGTCTTCATTCTTTGGATCCTCTTCTGCCAGGTGTTCAGGGTGTCCGCTCGCTCCGATGACATAAGAGTTGGTGTTCAGCCAAAGATCTTCGAGGTGACGAAGGAAAATCCTCGGAATTCGGCCTGGTCCTTGGGTGACAAGCGCTTCTTCTTGACCTCGTCTGCCTCCATGGTGGAAAGACGGAACTTCTCCCTCTTCTTGGTCTTCTTGGTCTTGCGCTGAGGCTTCTTAGATGGTTTACTTACCTCAGGGTTGTGTGGTGGGGTCATCCCGAGGGCTTCCACCGAGACCCAATCGATGCACTGAAAAAACGGATGTTCTCTGATGTTCTGGGCGACTCCCAAGCGCTGAGCAGGATCTCTCTGGAGGAGCTGGAAGGAGAAAAGCTGGGTGTGAATCTCTGGGAAGCTGTAAGTGACAAATCTACCATGTTATACTAAAACTGCTCAATTCTACATCCACCTAGTTAGACCCATTCACCTTTCAGGGTCCTGGGAAAGCTATGTTGGCACCAGGTCTTTTTTTGGTATAATAATTGCCAATTTCTGACAATAACGACCGCATGTAATGTTCATGAACATTATATGCCGCCATCACTATACAATAACAGCAGTTTTTCTGCCTAAATAGATATTGTGGGAACATAGCCGTAACATGTACGATATACGTAACCTATAATAGTAAGACACTGACCTGTATGATGAAGTCTTCGGCGCCGGAGCTGGTGTCATCGAAGAGCGCTGGATGGTATTCGCGTCGTCCGGTGACCACTTTGTTCATGATGACACCAAAGGAAAACCAGTCTGCTCCGGCGCCATATCCCTCCTCCGCCAGCATCTCAGGAGCCATGTAGCCTTTGGTCCCAGCGCATTCGGTGGCTTTTCGGTCTCCGAAGATGTTCTCAAGGGCGAGGCCGAAATCCGTGATCTTCACATGCCCTGTTTCCGCCACCAGGATGTTCTCGGGCTTGAGGTCTCGGTGGATGACGCCTCTTGCGTGGAGATACTGGATGCCGCACACGAGCTCAGCGGCGTAGAATCTTGCGCTGGGGATGTTCAGCCGCCCGTTCATCTTCAGGAATTGGTCGAAGTCCCCGCAGCTCACGTATTCCAGCCCAAGTAGAACAAGCATCTTGGTCTGGAATGCAAAGTCTGCGTGGACCAGGAAGGGGCTCCCAGATGCCAGCTGTAGCACTCGGTTCTCCACCATCACATCCGCCTCCTCGATGTCTTCTAGCAGGAGTCGCTTCATGATGACCTTCACCGCGAATCGTTGGCTGGTGACGGTGTCTTCTGCCAACACGACCTTCCCGTAATTCCCTTCGCCGAGCACATGGTGGAACTGCAGTCTCTGCCGGATGGTGCTAGAGATGGTGCTCTGGCTGCCGGATGGTCGGACACCGCTGGGACCTCCTAAAAGAGGGAAAAATAAATGGGAGAGATTCTCACACTTGTAATATACATTATTCTCTATGACACCAATTTGTAAAGAGAAACTAAGAGCAAAATCTTATTCTTTTCTGGATATACTTATGAGAGTGTTTGGTGCATTGGGGACTGTACTTTACACCTCTTGAGTTTCTGGCTGGAAGATCAGTGTACCGAGAGGTAAAGCACCAACCCCACAGAGCCAGCCCTAAGCTGCATGGTATCATGGTAGCCAGCCCCCCAGATTATCAGACCCCAGACTGGATCCCTGCATTTAGTCAGATCCCAGTCAGTCCTCTCTGCTGCCCCCACTGTCCATGCCAGGAACTGTCCAGAGCAGTAGCAAATCCCCCTTGAAAACCTTTCCTGCTTTGGACAGTTCACAGACAGGGGTGGCAGTAGAGAGTGCTGTGGCCCGGGGTGCTCAGGTGGTGTACAGCAGGAGGGCTCTGGTATATTCACTGGGGCACTTGTCATGGTGGCCAGAAGTGGCATTACCCACCCCCGGACACACTGGCACTGAGCTTTGTAGCACAATGTATGGTTTCAGGTGCGGCAGAGAGAAATGAGCACAGAGTCCAGCACTTCAACAAGGATACTGTCATTTCAGAAAATTTGTGACATGTCAAAAGTTTTGATCGGTCCGGGTCTGATCAGTAGATAGAGCCGGGAGAAGATCGCACTAAGCACGCTCCTCTCCCAGCTCTGTGTCATGTGATCAGTTGGGATTATAGTGGAGCTCTATGGTCTATGGACTGATCACGCTCACACAGAACAGGGAGAGGACACCAGGGCCGGACTGGGACTGAAAATCAGCCCTGGCACTCACACCCCTCCAGCCCACATACCATATCACACTGTGTCCTTAGGTTGTGTTGTGTTGTATTGCAGCTCAGTTCCATTGACGGGAATGGTGCAAAGTCTATTTATCTATCTATCTATCTCCTATCTATCTATCTATCTATCTATCTCCTATCTATCTATCTATCTATCTATCTATCTATCTATCTATCTATCTATCTATCTCCTATGTATCTATCTATCTATCTATCTATCTCCTATGTATCTATCTATCTATCTATCTCCTATCTATCTCCTATCTATCTATCTATCTATCTATCTCCTATCTATCTCCTATCTATCTATCTATCTATCTATCTATCTATCTATCTCCTATCTATCTATCTATCTCTATATCTATCTATCTATCTATCTATCTATCTATCTATCTATCTATCTATCTCTATCTCCTATCTATCTCCTATCTATCTCCTATCTATCTCCTATCTATTTCCTATCTATCTCCTATCTATTTCCTATCTATCTCCTATCTATCTCCTATCTTATCTCCTATCTATCTCCTATCTCTATCTCCTATCTCTATCTCCTATCTCTATCTCCTATCTCTATCTCCTATCTCTATCTCCTATCTATCTCCTATCTATCTCCTATCTATCTCCTATCTATCTCCTATCTATCTCCTATCTATCTCCTATCTATCTCCTATCTATCTCCTATCTATCTCCTATCTATTTCCTATCTATTTCCTATCTATCTCCTATCTATCTCCTATCTATCTCCTATCTATCTCCTATCTATCTCCTATCTATCTATCTATCTCTATCTCCTATCTATCTCCTATCTATCTATTTCCTATCTATCTATCTATCTATCTATCTATCTATCTATCTATCTATCTATCTATCTCCTATCTATCTATCTATCTATCTATCTATCTATCTATCTATCTATCTATCTCCTTATCTCCTATCTATCTATCTCCTATCTATCTATCTATCTATCTCCTATCTATCTATCTATCTATCTCCTATCTATCTATCTATCTATCTCCTATCTATCTATCTATCTATCTATCTATCTATCTATCTATCTATCTATCTATCTCCTTATCTCCTATCTATCTATCTCCTATCTATCTATCTATCTATCTCCTATCTATCTATTATGCAACAACAGGCTACAGCAGCAATCAGAGGTGTAAGTAGGGTCCTAGGAAAATTTTTAGGATATGTAAAATAATATTACACATATCCTGTATAATGTTAGCACTGGTAAGACAATTTTCTATGCATGATAATACTGTATATCTCTAAATAGCTGTCATAGTTCCCAAATAACACCAGTATACAGAAAGCGCATATTATCATTATACAGATTACCGCCATATTGTTACTGACCAATCCTTTATAAAGAGACTGATACTACCATTATTACAGTATACAAGTCACAGACAATATCTCAACACTGTGACCACTACCATCATCACAACAACATGACTAATACCACTATGCTGTCACTGAAGAAAGTCCACTATGTGAACACAAGTATTACCAATAAAATGAGTATACACAGGACAAATAATACCATGACCACCGCCGTCATCACCATACAGTGACTGGATAATACTGCTGTACTGTCTATTAATAATATTCCCTTTATAGCACCAGTATATAAAATGCAATATTCTACCTCAGCATTGACTAGAGATGAATTTCAGAGGATTTGGGTTAATGTGAACCTAAACTTACTGTAAGGTCACTCATCTCTAGCAGTGACCAAATAGAGGTAAAGATCCAGCTATACAATGGATCTACAGGCCTTAAGAGTGTGTTCACACATATAGGATCTGCAGCAGATTTCATGCTGCAGATATCTTTGTTACTCAATGACGGAACCCAGCATCAAATATGCAGCAGATCCTGTACGTGTGAATGCACCCAAAAAGTGATTATGCATGATTGTGCAGTTACATCCAGTGACTTACAGGAGGCGTCTTCCTACATGAATCATAAGTGACGTTCTTGGTAGTCAAAGTTGTCTGTTCTTTCCATCTGGCTCAGCCCATCATAAAGATTTCTCCAGCCATGACTCTTCTCCCCAGAATCTGCGAGACAAACACTTTAGGCTCCACGCTCCAGCATCATCCTAACCTTATACCTCATCATAACCCTATATTGCCCATTGCTTTACACAGTAACAGTGCCCCCTCTGTGCTCCCACATAAGCAGTCAGGCCCAATATGTGCCTCCAGATAGTAGTCAAGCAGCTCCGTGTGCCTATATAGTATTAGACCCTCTGTGTTATGTCATTATATAGGCAACTTCAATGCTCCCCTATAGTAGGCTCCCCTGAGCAGCAGTCCCCATATACCATAGGTCCCACTGAGCAGAACTTATATAGCACAGGTCCCCATATGCAGCCCATAAAAAATATAGCCCCCCACACATAATATAGATGCCCTGTGCAGTCCCACATAATATAGCCCTTTCCCCTGTGTAGCCCACAAAGTATATCCTACCTTTGAAGCCCCTACATAGTATAGGTCCCTGTGTAGCCAGCCCCCACATAGCATAACCCCAATATATTACCCCCCCATGTAGCCCCCCACATAGTATAGGTCCCTGTGTAGCCAGCCCCCACATAGCATAGCCCCAATATATTACCCCCCCCCATGTAGCCCCCCACATAGTATAGGTCCCTGTGTAGCCAGCCCCCACATAGTATAGCCCCAACATATTACCCCCTCCCCATGTAGCCCGCACATAGTATAGGTCCCTGTGTAGCCAGCCCCCACATAGTATAGCCCCAACATATTACCCCCTCCCCATGTAGCCCCCCACATAGTATAGGTCCCTGTGTAGCCAGCCCCCACATAGCATAGCCCCAATATATTCCCCCCCCCATGTAGCCCCCCACATAGTATAGGTCCCTGTGTAGCCAGCCCCCACATAGCATAGCCCCAATATATTACCCCCCCCCCCCCATATAGCCCCCCACATAGTATAGGTCCCTGTGTAGCCAGCCCCCACATAGCATAGCCCCAATATATTACCCCCCCCATGTAGCCCCCCACATAGTATAGGTCCCTGTGTAGCCAGCCCCCACATAGCATAGCCCCAATATATTACCCCCCCATGTAGCCCCCTACATAGTATTGGTCCCTGTGTAGCCAGCCCCCACATAGCATAGCCCCAAAATATTATTCCCGCCCCGGTGTAGCCCCCCACATAGTATAGGTCCCTTTGTAGCCAGCCCCCACGTAGTATAACCGCAACCTATTATTCCCGCCCCCTGGAGCCCTCCACATAGTATAGGTCCCTGTGTAACCAGCCCCCACATAGTATAGCCCCCAAGAAATTAACCCCCCCCGTAGGCCCCACATAGTATAGGTCCCTGTGTAGTCAGCCCCCACATAGTATAGCCCTCCAACATATTATCCCCCCCCCTTTAGGCCCCCACATAGTATAGGTCCCTGTGTAGTCAGCCCCCACATAGTATAGCCCCAACATATTACCCCCTTCCCATGTAGCCCGCACATAAGATAGGTCCTTGTGTAGCCAGCCCTTACATAGCATAGCCCCAATATATTACCCCCCCATGTAGTATAGGTCCCTGTGTAGCCAGCCCCCACATAGTATAGCCCCAACATATTACCCCCTTCCCATGTAGCCCCGCACATAGTATAGGTCCTTGTGTAGCCAGCCCTTACATAGCATAGCCCCAATATATTACCCCCCCACATAGTATAGGTCCCTGTGTAGCCAGCCCTCACATAGAATAGCCCCCAACATTTTATCCCCCCCCGTGTAGCCCCCCACATAGTATAGGTCCCTGTGTAGTCAGCCCCCACATAGTATAGCCCCTAACATATTACCCCCCCGTGTAGCCCCCCACATAGTATAGGTCCCTGTGTAGTCAGCCCCCACGTAGTATAGCCCCAACATATTAACCCCCCCCGTGTAGCCCCCCCACATAGTATAGGTCCCTGTGTAGCTAGCCCCCACATAGTATAGCCCCTAACATATTACCCCCCCTGTAGCCCCCCACATAGTATAGGTCCCTGTGTAGTCAGCTCCCACATAGTTTAGCCCCCAACATATAATTCCCCCACCCCCCCCGTGTAGCTCCCACATAGTATAGGTCCCCATGTAGTCAGCCCCCACATAGTATAGCCCCCAACATATTATCCCCCCCCCCTCCGTGTAGCCCCCCACATAGTATAGGTCCCTGTGTAGTCAGCCCCCACATAGTATAGCCCCAACATATTATTCCCCCCCCCCCCATGCAGCCCCCCACATAGTATATGTGGCCCTCTGTAGCCCCCACATTGTAAAAAAAACAACAAAAGTATACTCACCTCGGATCCAGCAGATTCTCCCTGGTCCTCTTTGGTCCGGTGCCGTTAGCTGCTTACATTTTCCGTCATCAGCAGCCCGATGCAGACCGGCCCCGGAGTCTCCCAGCTCCAGCCCCGCGGCGCCTGCACCTCTCTCATCTACTGCACGTCGGCGGACGTGTGACGTCATCCGTTACTGCCGGCCACAGAGCAGTAGATGAGAGAGGTGCAGGCGCCGCGGGGCTGGAGCTGGGAGACTCCGGGGCCGGTCTGCATCGGGCTGCTGAAGACGGAAAATGTAAGCAGATAGCAGCAGCAGATGCAGAGCGGCCGCACCAACTCCTTGACCTGTGCGATGTGCGACGGCGGCGGCCGGTAGGGCTAGCGGAGGGGGGTTGGTCGGCGGCCCTCGGATTGATAATCTGAGCAGCCCAGCGGGCATTTGCCCGGCCTGCCAGATTGTCAGTCCGGGCCTGGAGGACACACTGCAGCGCGGTCGCCTCTCACCGGTTGTTCTCCTGATCAGTACTGGTCTCAACACTTAACATTTGACTTGTCTCCATGACATATCAAAAGTTTTCTGAAATGACAGAGACACTTTAAGATCTTTAGTGCGATACAAGTTTATAACAGCCTGCGAGGTGCAGGTACAGGTAGAGGTGGTGCTGGAGGTAGTGACTGGTAGAAAGAAGGTAGAAGAAGTGTACGTGACATTAGAGAGGTATAGGGGCCGTCTTGGGGACCTTGCCTAATTAGACCTGTACTCTGCCGGGATAGTGTAGAACGTGACTTGTGACTGTGGAAATCCTTATACTCACGGTTAGCTGGGTCCCAGGCTTCATCAACTGGGTCCCAGGCTTCCCATCCAATTGAGCTTGTGCAGAGTACCGGCCTGGCGTAGTTATACCCATGGATACAGGAACTTCCAGCAGCAGAATGGATTTCATACCGATCAGGTCAGCGTGCTTCAGGATAGATACACTTTATACAATGTTTCTCTCAGTGATGCAAGCCGTGCGACCTAGACTATGGGTATGGACCCCCGACTTCTGTATAGGGCTGGGAGCAGTTATGAAAACCTCAGACTTTGGCCTCTCTGCTGCCACCTGTGGCTGTGCCGGGAGCTGCAGGGCTTCAGAAGCTCTGGTCCTGGCACAGTGAGATATTGCAGACGCTGCTATGTGCAGCATTAGATATACTGATCCTCCCCTTATTGTCTATTCTATTGTATTTTAGTATTAGAATAGACATTACATCTGGGGAAGCCGCCTGTTAGAAGCTGCAGCCACCACACAGTGACGCAGAGCGAGCGGGGAGAGCTGTCAGTCACTGGTCCCTCTGCTTCTCTGTCCTGCGGCTGCAACTACTGACAGGCGGCTTCCCCAGATGGAAGGTTTATTCTGATACTAATATGCAGGAAAATAGACAATAAGGAAAGTTCAGATATCTAACTGCAGGGATCGGGGCTTCTGAAACGCTGTAGTTCCCAATACAACCACTGGGGGCAGCAGAGAGGCCATGTTTCCCCCTTACTGCTGCCAGTCACTAGAAATATGTAAAAAACAGAAAAAAAATTACATTTTCTTTAATAAAATTATAGAATTGTATGAATAAAAAAAAAGAAGAATTACCCCCTTGACCTATAATATACCGAATAGTAATTTTTATTTTCTTTTTCCAATGAGAAATATAATAGAAGATACTGCACATATTGGGGGTTGTAGTCCCATCCAGAATGGGGCCATAGTTATCAGACGCACAAAGCACAGAGATCTATTGCTATAAGTGTCTGGCTATATGTTACTGTGTGTGAGGGGGCAGAGGCCATGGCATACTGTTACACTATACATATGGGATGGGACAATCTCTGGGGGCGCTGTACTAGATTATACAGCACTGCTATCACTATGAGGCTGTGTTCACATTATCACTTTATCAGCTCCTGACGTACATGATAAAGCAGCACTGAGGCCACAAATGGTTTATACCCCCCCCCCCCCCCCAGTATGTTACATTCTATAGTTATAGGGGAACTCCGGAGAAAAAAGATTTTCAAATCAACTGTGTCAGAAAGTTATACAGATTTGTAAATTATTTTTATTTAAAAATCTCCAGTCTTCCAGTACTTATCAGCTGCTGTACGTCCTGCATGAAGTGGTATATTCTTTCCAGTCTGACACTGTGCTGTCTGCTGCCACCTCTGTCCATGTCAGGAACTGTTCTGAGCAGGAGAGGTTTTCTCCCCCCCCATACAGTTTTGCCTTAACAGGACTTGGGCCAGCCGAGGCCCCGCCGCAATTGCTTGGAATAGAGAGGAACATGTTCCCGGTAGATTAACTATTTACATGCCGTAATCAATAGAGATCAATCAGCAGAGCTGCAGGGTAAAGTATGGAGGGCAGAGTCAGTGGTCATTGCTGTGTCCTGCAGGGTAAAGTATGGAGGGCAGAGTCAGTGGTCATTGCAGTGTCCTGCAGGGTAAAGTATGGAGGGCAAAGTCAGTGGTCATTGCTGTGTCCTGCAGGGTAAAGTATGGAGGGCAAAGTCAGTGGTCATTGCTGTGTCCTGCAGGGTAAAGTATGGAGGGCAGAGTCAGTGGTCATTGCTGTGTCCTGCAGGGTAAAGTATGGAGGGCAGAGTCAGTGGTCATTGCTGTGTCCTGCAGGGTAAAGTATGGAGGGCAGAGTCAGTGGTCATTGCTGTGTCCTGCAGGGTAAAGTATGGAGGGCAGAGTCAGTGGTCATTGCTGTGTCCTGCAGGGTAAAGTATGGAGGGCAGAGTCAGTGGTCATTGCTGTGTCCTGCAGGGTAAAGTATGGAGGGCAGAGTCAGTGGTCATTGCTGTGTCCTGCAGGGTAAAGTATGGAGGGCAGAGTCAGTGGTCATTGCTGTGTCCTGCAGGGTAAAGTATGTAGTGTAAAAAAAATAAAAATAAAAAAGAATAAATAAATAAAAAATAATTGATAAAAAAGGAGTTTATTTAATATAAAGACCCCCCCCCATCCAGTATTTGTTATCCGCACAATCAGAACAACCAGAACAATATAATAACCTATTACTTACATCACAGTGCGAATGTGGTTAAAAAATGTGAAAAACTACTGCGGAAATGCTTTTTTTCCATCCTACCCCCCCCCCCCCCCCCTCCCAAAATAAGATGTTTTATAGACTTCAGAAAATCCCCAATAACAATGACAGCTCAGCCCATAAATAACAGCCGGTCATACAGCTCGGGTAATAGGAAGGGAAAAAAGTTACGGCTCTATTTTATTTATAGATACAGTATACTTAAAAAAAACACTAAAATATATATTAAAAAAATTATACATATGTGGTGTCACTGTGCTCGGACTGACCAACAGAATAAAGATAAATGTTATTTATACTTCAGAATAAAAAAAAAGTATGGAAAAATGTATAAAAACCACATCTGATGCTTTTTTTTTTTTGCATTCTTCCTAAAAAAATAAAATAAATAAAAAAAACACTAAAAATAATCCATACAATATTTGTTCCCAATAATGGTCCCTATAAAACTATAACAATATAATATACAATATACAATACAGCCACACAGAAGAAAGAACAGAAAGTTATGATTAATGGAAAACAGTTTTTTATCCTTTTTAAAACCTAAAATGAGTTCTGTCACTAACTTAGGGGTAAAACAGACGTAACATATCGGAGTTGGAGGAACCGTCAAGATTTACGGAAAACACTGATTTAAAACTTACAATAAAAAGGTGACATTTTGGGGATTTTCGAATTTTAATGTGACCGTTAAAGGGGTAGTTCCCCAAAAAAAAAAATATTTTCAATGAACTGATGGCAGAAAGTGACAAAGATTTGTAATTTATTTCTATTAAAAACATTTCCATTATTCCAGTACTCATCAGCTGCTGTATGTCCTGCAGGAAGTGGTGAATTCTTTCCAGTCTGACACAGTGCTCTCTACTGCCACCTCTGTCCATGTCAGGAACTGTCCAGAGCAGGAAAGGATTTCAATGTGAGATTTGCTACTGCTCTGGGCTGTTCCTATTATGGACAGAGGTGGCAGCAGAGAGCACTGTGTCAGACTGGAAAGAATACACCACTTCCTGCAGGACATACAGCAGCTGATAAGTACTGTAAGACTGGATATTTTTATAGAAAAAATTATTGAGCCAATGATTTATATCAACAAATAACAAAAGTTATACTGCAGGAAACGCTGTGTACCGTCTATACATCACATAATAACTTAGTGTCACAATTTGGGGACTCTATGGTACATTACAGGCCACACCTCTTTACCTTAGGCCACACCTCTTTACCTTAGGCCACACCTCTTTACCTTAGGCCTCATCTTTTTGTAAAATACATAAGTAATCTGGTGGCAGTGTGGCCGGTGTATTGGAGAAATTGGAGCAATAGTTTAGAAACATTCAGCATAGTAACCCCCCCCCCCATATTATAGCTGATTCATATAGGCCATGTGCCCACTACAGGACCATTACGAAAAAGCCGCCATTCCTCCGCTATGATCCTGTACTGGGAACATAGCCATAATGTGCTGAGTACATGATAACCCCCATATGTCCCAGGCATATACATATATACGTGTACATATAGGCAGGGGCGGATTAACTTTACCATAGGCCCCACGCTGTTCACCAAGCCTGCCCCCCCCACCCCACTGTAACTTTGGCAGCACTAGTGTGGTGTACACCACACACCATAGTACAGGATAGATAATTAGATCATTTCAGAATGCCCTGATTTGTTCAAAATTACAGTAAAAAAGCAGTGTTTTTGGCAAATAATGGCAAAACTGTAGTCAGAAAACAATACACCAATAAGTCTTTTCGGGAGGCCATGGGCCCCCCAGGAGCTCAGGGCCGCGGGCTACCGCCCAAAACGGACCTATTATAATCCGCTACTGCATATAGGGGTGTACCTGAGACGGCCTGGTCTTCCTGCTTTTCTTCTTTCTTCTGGATCTTCATTGGCGGCTTCTTCTCTTCCACTGCAGAATCCAGGATGTGCCTCTTCTTGGCCTGTCTCTTCCCCGCCATGTCTTCCTTCTTCTCCTGTCTGGCCTCTCCATGGTTGGACTTCTCAGAGCTCCTCTTCCTCCTCCTCTGGCTCTTCAATGAAGTCTTCTCATCGTCCGATGAGTCCAAGATGGGTCTTCTCTTCCTCGCCATGTCTTCCTTCTTCTCCTGTCTGGTCTCCCAATGGTTGGACTTCTCAGAGCTCCTCTTCCTCCTCCCCTGGCTCTTCAATGAAGTCTTCTCATCGTCCGATGAGTCCACGGTGCATCTTGGTGTCTTCTCAGAGCCCAAGGTTTCCCGTCTCCTCTTCCTCCCTTGGCTCGTCACTGAAGTCTTCTCACCATCCGATGAGTCCAAGATGAGTCTTCTCCTCTTCGCTGCCTTTCTCTTCATAATCTCCTCCTGGTCCTCCATGTTGGCGCTCTGCCTTGGTCCAGTAAACAACTCTCTCTGTCTCCTAGCAACAGTCACTGATAACATCTCAGCTGCCCTGTCCGCATGCATGGCAATGGTCATGTGATCAGTGAGTGATCCCATTCACCTCTATGGGCTATAGGGATATGGATTACAAGCAGTATAATGGTGGCTTCACTTTGGTTCCCACTAGGACTGACTCTACATGTATAGGTGATAGAAAACCATTGGGGAGATTTATCAGCCATCTTATAGTAAGATTCTCCTTATTGTCCATAGTAACCAATCACATCTCAGCTTACAAATACTGATGAGCTCTGATATAATAAAAGCTGTCCTGTTATTGGTCCTTGAGGACTGGAGTTGGGGAACACGGCCTTAGAGGCCTGGACTATGCATTGGTCAGTATGCTGTAATACTATGTGTATAGCCGTGTACTGTACATTGCTGATTCCCTCTTACAGTTTGTCTATGGCAGAATATACCAGTGTAGCCTCATTGTAGCCTCAGAGGCCGCAGATGGCCCCATGGATGACATTACAGCAAGTCTCTACCCAGTTCTGTCACTGAGGCTGTTTGGACACTGGAAGTAACTGGCACACGGCTTTTACCATCTAGATGCCACAGTAACCAGCGACTTTCCTCTTACTGCTGCCAGTCACTGGAAATATGTAAAAAAAAAAATCATATATTCTTTAATAAAATAATCTCTTTTTATGAATAAGAATAAGAATTATATATATATATATATATATATATATATATATATATATATATATATATTTAAAAAATACTAAGACTGGAAATAACATAGCTCATCATGCAGGACATACAGCAGCTGATAAGTACTGGAAGACTTCATATTTTTCAATAGAAGTAATGTACAGATCTGTATAACTTTCTGATACCTAATAATTTAATTTTTGTTTCCCACCAGAGAACCCCTTTAAACTACGGCTTTGATGGCTCCTGGTTTAACATATTTTATAAGAATTTTCCTTATATATATATATATATATATATATATATATATATATGTATAGTTTGTTTTTTTACATTTTACAATGTATATTATAAAATAATATTAAAATCTTGCAGTTTTTATTCCAACTCCTATGGTGAACATTAACCCCTTAACGACCACGGGCGTAAGTGTACGCCTCGAAAACCCGTGCCTTAACGCAAACGGGCGTACATTTACATAATGTATAGCAGGCCATCCCTGCTTGTCGGCACTGGGGGTAATTAACCCCTCCCGTGCTGACGTTCGCTGCTATTGGCTGATCAATTCAGATCAGCCAATGGCAGCGATCTGCAGCTTTCCGGGTCATCGGTGACCCGATGGCCCGGAAAGCAATGTCCGAGAACGGCACCGACCGCCATTACTGTTAAAAGTAATGGTGGCCACGGTGCCACGTCCCGATCGCTTTGACCTGGCGGCCGTGACCGGCCGGCCGATCACGGCGATATAAGTACCCCATGAAGGGGTTAAATACCTGCTTTGGACACCTCAGCTAGGTAGCTGAGGTGTCCAGAGCAGGTATTGACCCATACTCACCTGATCCAGCGTCCCGATCGCGTCTTCCGGGTTCCGATCGCGTCCTCGTACTCGTCCGCGTCTTCGGCTTTTTCCGGCGGTCCCCTTCGGTAATCATCGGCTCCAGCGTCGTCAAACTTTGGCTTTTTCCGGAATTTGCGTTCTACTGCCCCCTAGTGGCTGATAAGTGTATATAATACACATATCAGTAGCTATAGGGTTGAAGAAAGTTTTTTTTTTTTTTTTCTTTCCAATTTTTTTATTTTTATTTTCCGCACCCTATCGCCGCTGAGTGCTGATCAGCATCGCACGTAAGTGCGCCGCTGATCAGCAACTCCTCCTTTTTGGCGTAGGGTGTTTTTTTCCTATATCCTACAGCCACGGTCTGCTGATAAGTGCCGCACATAAGTGCGGCATTTATCGGCAACTCCTTTCTTGGCGTAGTTTTTTTTTTTTTTATACTTAATGTTAAAAAAACATGTAAAAAACACCTTTACACTACACGGAATAAAGTTTTACACTACACCACTACACATTTACATACCCCATATACCATTCCCCGTATAAAGATGGCCCCCAGGGTGTTTTCGGTGTCGGACGCATACGCTATTATTGCCTCCGACACCGAAACAGCCAGTGAGGATGAATGGGGGGGATCCTTCTTTCCTCCATTCATCCTCATCATCCTCATCCTCCAATGACGTATCTGGGGGTAGCGTAGCGTACGCTGCCCCCCAGACACGTCTTTTCCGCCAGTACCGTCACAATAAGAGATGACGGTATGGCGTGAAATTCTCCAAACTCTGTGAGTGTACCTCAGGGTACACTTACAGATTTAGGGTGCGTGCACACTGCGGAATGGAGAAGGATAACCCTTTGTGCATTCCGCAGCTGGCACCCACCGGCGGACTGATGCAGGCGCGCGTCTCCACCCGTGTCATAGATTCCATTCTATGCATGGGCGGATTCCATCGTCCGTCCAAAGAATGAACACGTTGGACGGAGAGTGGAATCCGCCCGTGCATAGAATGGAGTCTATGACACAGACGGAGACGCGCGCCCGCATCAGTCAGCCGGCGGGTGCCAACTGCGGAATGCACGAAGGGTTATCCTTCGCCATTCCGCAGTGTGCACGTACCCTTAGAGTGTATGAAGGAAGGGACACCCGAATCCAGCCCCCAGATGCCCCCCCCCCCCCCCATCCTCAGAGTTAGTGGGGAGATCGTTCGGGAACTGATCTTCCCACTTCTGGATAAAGGTCACCACCTGTACGGGGATAACTTTTATACCAGCACCCCCTCTCCCGATCCCTCACTGCCCGAGCTACTGTAGCTTGCCGCACGATCCGAACATATCAGAAGCAGTAATAGAGCCCTAATATTTAGCAGCCATGAAGTGGCCCCAGCGCTTCTGGATATGTGGGACCCCGTATCGCACCAGGACAACATTTTCCAGGTGACGTCCCCCACACTGGAGAAAGGGAGACCCCAGAAGAAGTGCAGAGTGTGGCGTAACAGGGGGATCAGGAAGGACACCATTTTCCAGTGTGACACCTGTCCTGATCACCCCGGCCTCTGCATACTGGATCGCTTCAAGGCGCACCACACGTCATTGGGGTTCTACATTATCTAAATTCTGTCCCTTATTCCTATTTCAGGGGTCACGTTGATCCAGGGATTATTCTGATCGCCATTATGGAGTCGGGAAGGAATTTTTTCCCAGTGATGAGTCTACTGTCGTCTGCCTTTTTTTTGCCTTCCTCTGGATCAACACAGGTTGAATTTTATGGACACCTGTCATTTTCAACCTTATAAACTAATAATTGGCCTAATACCCCCAAATAAATTAGAATGGTCCCTTTTCCCCAGCTAAATAGGTATGGCCGCCATTCCCATTAGAGGATGCCATGATGCAATTACAAAGCCTCTGTGCGGCCAGGACAGTAGAAACCCCCCACAAGTGACCCCATTCTGGAAATTACACCCCATAAGGAATCTAACAAGGGGGGCAGCGGGGATATGCCCCCCCTGGTGACGGCCACATTTTGAACGTGAAAATAAAAAAAATGGTATTTTTTATTTTCATGGCACATGTTCTACATATGTGCCTGTTACCAGTGGGGTCCATATGCTCAATGCACCCCTTGTTAGATTCCTTATGGGGTGTAATTTCCAGAATGGGGTCACTTGTGGGGGGTTTCTACTGTCTTGGCAGAACAGGAGCTTTGTAATTGCGACATGGCCTCCATCCTCCATTCCAGCCTCTAAATGGCGCTCTGTCCCTTTGGTGGCTTGCCCTGTGCCCATATGGCACATTATGTCCACATGTGGGGTATTTTCGTACTCAGGGGAAATTACCCTACACGCTTTGCGTTGATTTTCTTTTTTAACCCCTTGTGGAAATGGAAAAAAATCAAGGCTAGACAAACATTTAGTGTAATTTGTTTTAAATTTTTACTCTAAATCATTGATCTTGTCTTGATTTTTTCATTTTCACAAGGGGCTAAAAAATAAAAAAAAACACAATTTGTAGAGCAATTTCCCCTGAGTACGGAAATACCCCACATGTGGACATAAAGCGGCATGGGGGTGCAGGGTAAGCCTCCAAAGGGAAGGAGCGCCATTTGGTTTTTTGACGCTGGATTTGGCTGGAATGGATTTCGAGGGGCCATGTTGCATTTAAAAGGCCCCTGTGTTGCCAAGACAGTTGAAACCCCCCACAAGTGACCCCATTATGGAAACTACACCCCTCAGGGAATGTAACAAGGGGTGTAGTGAGCATATGGACCCCACTGGTGACGGGCACAAATGTGGAACAATGTGGCGTGAAAATGAAATATTAAATTTTTTACATTATAATGTTGGTCTAGCCTTAAATTTATCATTTTCACAAGGGGTTAAAAGAGAAAAAAACACACAAAATGTGTAGAGCAATTTCCCCCGAGTCCGTAAATACCCCACATGTGGACATAAAGCGCCATGTGGGGGCAGGGCAAGCCTCCGAAGGGAAGGAGCGCCATTTGGATTTTGGAGGTTGGATTTGGCTAGAATGGATGATGAACGCCATGTCGCATTTACAGAGCCCTCGTGCTGCCAAAACACTGGAAACCCCCCACAAGTGACCCCATTCTGGAAACTACACCCCTCAAGGAATCTAACAAGGGGTGCAGTGAGGATATGGACCCCTTGATGACGGGCACATTTGTGCCGTGAAAGTGAAAAATGAAAATGTTCACTTTCACGTCACATTTTTCCACATTTGTGCCCGTCACCAGTGGAGTCCATATGCTCACTGAACCCCTTGTTAGATTCCTTGAGGGGTGTAGTTTCCAGAATGGGGTCACTTGTGGGGGGTTTCCAGTGTTTTGGCAGCACGAGGGCTCTGTAAATGCGACGTGGCCCTTGAAATCCATTCCAGTGAAATCCAGCTTCCAAAAACCAATTGGCGCTCCTTCCCTTTGGAGGCTCGCCCTGCGTCCGCTTGGCACTTTATGTCCACATGTGGGGTATTTCCGTACTCGGGAGAAACTGCGCTACATGTTTTGTGGTTTTTTTTCCTTTTATCCCTTTGTGAAAATGAAAAATTGAAGTATAGAACAACGTTTTAGTGTAAAAAATACTTTTGTCTTTTTTCACGCCATATTGTTGGGAAAATCTGTGAAGCACCTGTGGGGTCCAGATCCTCACCCCTCCATTCCTTGAGGGGTGTAGTTTTCTGAATGGTGTCCCTTTAGTGATGTTTTTTAGGTTTTGGCACCCCAGAGCCTCTGCCAACCTGAAGTGGTACAGTCAGAAATGACCAAATATAACGGAGCCATTGAAATGCACCTTGCGCTCCTTTATATCTGAGGCTTGTGGTTGCGTCAAATAGCGCAATAGGGCCACATATGGGGTATTTTTATAAACTGCAGAAACGGGGCAATAAATATTGGGGTGCATTTCTCTGGTAATAAGTTTATAATTATGAAAAATATTGGATTACAATAAAATCTCTGCACAGAAAATTAAAATTTTCAAATTTCTTACACACTTAGCTTTTATTTCTGTGACTCCCCTAAAGGGTTAAAAAACTTTCTGGATGTGCTTTTGCAGAGTTTTGGGGGTGTAGTTTCTGAAATGGGATGCTTTGTGGGGCTTTCTAACATACAGGCCCCTCAAATACACTTTAAGGTTATGTTCACACTATGTATATGTCCGGCCGCATATTTTCCGCGGCCGGACATATACGTATGAAACTCCGGCCGGGACTTTACCCAAGTTGCGGCCGGATACGTACGGACCGCGAACTTACGCCCGTAGTGTACTTACGCTTCCTGAGCGCTCTTCGTAGCGATCTGACAGCGGTCTTTTACTTGGAAATCTTCGCCTAGCCCCGGACACCCCACGGAACCTTCTGGATCGGCACAAAAAGCTTTCAAAATGAAGAAATCACCACTACGTATGGGACCGCTGTAACGCTACGGGCGTAAGTTACGGCATTTCCGTCACGAAATAATGGTCTGGTTCATTTTTTACGGCGCCGCATACGATCCGGGCGTAAGTTCGTACGTAGTGTGAACTGTGCGGCCGTAGATCGTATACTTTACATAGTACGCAAACTACGTAAGTTTCCGGCCGCTTATTCACGGAACGCGCTACGGCCGGAAACTTACGTAGTGTGAACCCAGCCTAAACCTGAACAGGTCCCTAAAAATATCTGATTTTGAAATTTTACTGAAAATTTGGAAATTTGCTGCTAATGTTTTACACTTTCTATTGCCTAAAAAAAATGAAATTTAGTTTAATAAATGCCGCCAACATAAAGTAGACATGTTGCTAATGCTATTTAATATATAATTTATGTGGCATAACCATTTTCTGTATAAGCAGAAAAGTTTTAAAGTTGGAAAAATGCATTTTTTTACAATTTTTCACGTTATCTTGGGTTTTTTCATAAAGATTCGTTATAAGTATCGACTCCAATTTACAAGAAATGTGAAGTACAATATGTCACGAGAAAACAATCTCAGAATCAGCCGGATAGGTAAAAGCATCCCGAAGTTATTAATGAATAAAGTGACACAGGTCATATTCATAAAATTTGCTCTGGTCCTTAAGGCCATTTCAGGCCCGGTCCTTAAGGGGTTAAAGGGGTTATCCAGCGTTAGAAAAACATGGCCAATACAACACACCTCTTGTCTACAGCTCAGGTACAGTTTGCAATTAAGCTTCATTAATTTCACTGAAACCTGCAAAACTTGCAGCCAAACTGGAGACAAGAGAAAGCTGAGACATCTGATTCTATACAGATCATTTCCCAGCATGCCCTGAAAGGTGTCACCAGTATATAGATAACAGATACACTCACTAACTGCTGATCACAATTCAGCGCCCCCTTCCCTGCGGAGTGACCCACAGAGCATGCCCACAAATGTGTCCTATACAGAGAATAGGGGCTGGGGACGTCCATGAAGCATGTCTGTTAGAAAGAGCCTAGGCAAGATGGCCGCCCCCATAATAACATAAATCGAAAACAAAGCTACAATGTGAAGAAAAAATCATGTTTCAGTATCTGGACCTATTCACTAAATAAAAATCTAGTCCGTCCATCTAATCCTCCCTGGTAGTGTAACAGAAAGCGCTGTGTGTGGTATGGTAGAGCGGTCACCTCTTGCTTCACTCTACAGGAAGCGCTTAAGCTGTATATATATATATATATATATATATATATATATATATATAGAGAGAGAGAGAGAGAGAGAGAGATAGAGAGAGAGAAAGAGAGAGAGAGAAAGAATATAAATGTATGTGATATAATTTGCTGTATCAGGTCAGTCACAGCGGGCGGAGAATATCTGATGGGGTGAGCAGGTCGGACGTGAGCGGTGGGAGTCCATCATCACCACACCGTGTGCTACAGAGATGTGAGGTGGACGTTGCCTGCCAGGTGGTTACAGTTAGATTGGTTCCCGAGAAATAAAAGCTGTGGCCGATCACCACCCAGCAAATAGAGCTTTGATTATTATGGGGCCTTGATGCCGTCTTCTAAAGCAGCTAGGATTTTGTAAGCATGGAAACCCCCTTTAAGTAAACCATCTCTGTTGTGCGTAGAGGTAGGGAGTAGTTTAAAGAGAGTGACCTCTAATCCACACCAACCACTGAGAGAGAGAGAGAGAGAGAGAGAGAGAGAGAGGTGTCATGGACTGGAGGCCAATGAGTCCTGTCTGTGTCACCAAGGATCCCGCTTCCATCCCAGATCACTAGGATTCCATTCTATTCAGGAAGAGAATAAAATGCTTCCATACTGCCAGTTCTGCTTCCATCAGGTGTCAGAGGAGCCAAGAGGAAAAGGACATAGAAAAATCTGAATTCCTTGGATTGCTGATTACCAGTAAGGGGGTGTTGGTGACTGGTCCTATAATTGTGACTGCTACACCCCAAAATTTACAAAACCTACTGACAGAAATAGCTTATTATTCTATACAAGCTGCCATTCTATTCCTACTAAATCTTCCTGACAATATTCACTAACGTCTTTTTTGTCTGGCGGCCCTACACACAATATACAGTCTGCGTCCGCCCCTGCGTATGTGCAGTGATCATCAATTCCTGAATCCTGCATTGGCCGAACCCTTATAGACGGCCCAACAGTTCATGGTTATTGGCCGCACATTTACTGTCGGTGATTGATCAGCTGATCACTGGTCCTTTTGCCGATTATCAGGAATGAGCGTTCCTAGGAGTGAGGTTCTTAGCGCACAATTGATCACATTGTGCGAGCCCATCTGCCACGTCACGGCGACCTCATTCAGATGGGTCCCTACACTAACACTATTATTATTCTTATCCTCCAATTCCTCTAACCTGTCTGCTAGGGGCTTCTCTACAGGGACTGACTATACATTGCAGGTGATAAAGCTTTTACACCACATGGATCCTGTGCTACATATACAGTGTTAGTGTAGGGACCACCTGAGGGCAGAAGTGCTGCCGGTGGGATCATAAAATAGATGGAAACTGGATATAATAAACTGCGCCCATATAATTTACTAACAATACTGGGGGAAATTGTTAAGAATCCATTGTTTGTATTCACTATAGGGAAATATATTTTAGTTATGGGGCTTTGGGGGTGCAGGCCGAGCTTTATTATCTCTATATAGAAGCATTTGTAAGTAATACGTATTCTCCTTACTGTGTGACATTGCACTGATACTATATGGGGACTGCACAGAGGGGCCTGATGCTATATGGGGACTGCACAGAGGGGCCTGATACTATTTATAGACCTTACTACTATGTAGAGGCACGGATTTTCAATCACATCCTGAAAATTTTTTAAGAAAGGCATAATATACATACAAAACAACATAAAGCCTGTACAGAATAAGGCTAATGGCATTGCATTTCAAACAATAAGGCATGAGAAAGAGGAACAAAACCCTTTGGTTATTACGATATGTAATACACTACTACGTCATATAGTCTGCTGGTCTTTCTCTGAACAAGCGTAAAGCAATAAGTCATACTTATGAAAAACCACAAAACACCGAAGGAAAGAAAAACAAACATATAGATAGGAAAGGGAAGAAACGGAAAGAAAAGAAGGTTCAGTAGGGGTACACTCGGGGAACCCAGATATCTGCTCCCAGCTCACCTCCGAGTATCTGCGAAGTCAGGGGCCTCTACATGGAGAGTTGCAGTTATATTTTATGGAAAGTGTGTCCCTGCAAAGTATAATTGGTTTCCCAAATATAAGACGCCATTTGGGTCTGTAGGTGAATAAATACAAGTGCTATGGCCTTTTATACACGAGGAGAAAAAAACATAAGTGCAAAAACAAAAGGAGCCAGGTCCTTAAGGGGTTAAAGTACGACTCCAGCGAAAATTATTTAGTAATTGAAACATATTACAGATTTATATAACTTTGTAATGTGTTTCAAATACCTTTTGCCCCCCTTCCCTATCTCCCCCTTGATTTCCCCCAGCAGAAGTATTGTACATCTATACTTACCTGATCACCGTTGACCACGGGTTCTTCAGCCGGCGCCATTTTGTGTCAATATCGTCAAATAATTTATTGAAAGGAGCCCGGCCAGCCCCCCCTAATGCCCCATCATGGGAGCCGAAATTGGAAATTTAGAAGATATGAAGATGCTGGCCAGAGCTGCGGGGTCCATGAACAGGGATATCACACTGATACGGACTCATGGAAGGTAGAAAACAGATAATGAGGGTTAAAAAAAAAAAATCCGGCCTCCTCCACCCCTTAATAGCCGGCCATCTCTCACCTCTTTCCCCAGACCCATGACAGCATTGTCAGTGACCCAGGGAAATCCAATCACCGGTATATATTCCTGTACTATACACAGAGTATAAGTCTGTATATAGTACCAGAAGGATGGAATTATTAGAGGCATGGAATAAAAAACACGAAATCAGTTTATTTCTCTCTCATCCAGCACAGCACTAGGAGCTGGTGCGGTCATGGATGGGAGGAAATCTGGTCACCGGTGTAACAAATCTCCTACATGCCTCATACAGCGCAGATCTTATAGCGCCTCCACCTACCTGTGGTGGTGCCAGCCTACTGGCTTGTTGTGCAGGGCTCCGTCCATGTTGTTCTTCCTGTTTCCTTCCTGCAGGTGTCGGTGTCCTTGGTGAAGCTGAAGACATCTGATGGTACTTGGGGGTCCGCTCTTCATGGTCTTCGGTCTGTGGATCCTCTTCTGCCAGGTGCTCAGGGGATCCGCTTGCTCCGATGACGTTAGAATTGGTGACAATATCTCTAGAAGGACATGGACTCTAGGGGGGAACTTTATTACTCTCCAAAACCAGATACAGAAGACAATTTAGGATCATGATAGATGTGGGAAAAGCCCATGTGGGACATATACTATGGGGTAGGGGAAAAAAATAACATGCACTTACCTCCCGGCTCTACATATACAGGACATATAATATACATTACATCTCCACACTACATATACAGGACATATAATATACATTACATCTCTACAATACATATATAGTGTGTACACTATACATTACATCTCTACAATACATATACAGTGTGTACAGAATATCTACATCCATATACTACATACTGTATACAGGACATACATTATACATTAATTCTTCACTTTACATATACAGGACATACATTATAGAATACATCTCTACAATACATATACAACATAAATTATACATTATAGATCTACATTAGATATACAGTATATAAATTACAGTTTATTTCCAAAATACGTATACAGTACGTACACTATATATTACATCTCCACACTACATATACAGGACATTCAATATGGGGTGGGTGAAAAAATAACATGCACTTACCTCCTCGACATCCTTACATCTCTACATTACATATACAGGACATACATTATCAATAAAATTCTTACACCTCATATACAGTACATACACTATACATTACATCATTGCATGATATATATATATATATATATATATATATATATATATATACAGTACATGCATTATAGGTTTAAACTCCACACTACATTTATAGTACATACACTATACATTACATCTCTACATTTCATATACAGGACATACACTATACATTACATCTCTACATTACATATACAGTACATACATTATATATTAGATCTCCACACTATATACATGACATACTATATAATGCACAAGTTCATTACTTAAACAGTATACACATTATAAATTATATCTCCAAACTATATATACAGGACATAAACTATATGTTACATTTATACATTACATCTATAGGACATACAGTATGGGGTGGGTGAAAAAAACATGCACTTACCTTCCTGGCTCTACATATACAGTACATACACTATACATTACATCTCTACAATACATATACAGTGTGTACACAATATCTACATCCATATACTACATATACAGGACATACATTATACATTGCTTCTGCACTTTACATATACAGTACATACAATAAACATTAGATCTTTATATTACAATATAAACATAAAATATAAAAAATATATAAAAAATATTATAATATAAATATAAAATAAAAAATAATACAAATAAATATAATTATTATTATTTATTATTACATATACAGTACATACATTATAGAATACATCTCTACAATACATATATAACATAATTTATACATTACATATTTACATTAAATATACAGTATATAAATTACAGTTTATCTCTAAAACATGTATACCTCCCCGTCTCTATATATACAGTACATATACTTTACATTACATCTCCACACTACATATACAGTACATACACTATACATTACATCTCTACATTATATATACAGTACATACATTATACATTACATCCCTACATGATGGGTAAAAAGAATAACATGCACTTACCTCCCCGGCTCTATATATACAATACATATACTATACATTACATCTCCACACTACATATACAGTACATACACTATTACATCTCTACACTACATATACAATACACACACTATACATTACATCTCCACACTACATATACAGGACATACACTATACATTACATCTCTACACTACATATACAGGACATAGACTATACATTACATCTCTACACTACATATACAGGGCATATACTATACATTACATCTTTACATTATATATACAGTACACACATTATACATTACAGCTCTACACTACATATATAGTATATACATTATACATTACAGCTCTACATTACATATACAGGACATAAATTATAAATGAAATTGTTACAATACATATACAGCACATACACTATACATTACATCTTTACATTATATATACAGTACATACATTATAGATTAAATCTCCACACTACATGTATAGTTCATACACTATATATTACATCTTCACACTATATACAGGACATATACTACATAATGCATCTCTACATTACTTAAACACTACACACATTATTGACAACATCTCCAAACTATATATACAGGACATAAACCATCCATTACATTTATACATTACATGTGACATTCCAGGCCCACTCAGCCAGTCAGCGGCAGGACACCTGTAGCTTTTCCCCCTGCTGGTCCATCCTGGATATTGCTATCTGTGACTGTTCCTCATGCTGATCCATCTGGATGCTACTCCTGAATGCCGCAGTTCCTCATGCTGATCCATCTGGATGCTACCCCTGAATGCCGCAGTTCCTCATGCTGATCCATCTGGATGCTACTCCTGAATGCCGCAGTTCCTCATGCTGATCCATCCTGGATGCTGCTTCTGGCTTTGGAGCTGCTTCCTCTCCTGGTCCTCTCTGGCTGCTGCTTCTTTGAAGAATGACCACAAGCAGCTGTGTGCAGCTATTTATACCCAGTGAGCTGCGCTCTGATTGGTGGAAATTCCAAGCCATAACATTGCATACATTATGGGCAGGGCTGCTTTCTGATTGGTGGAAATTAGCTGATGACCTCACAATATGTATGACCTAATAGGAGTGCTGCTCTCTGATTGGTGGAAAATCCAAGCCATAACATCGCATATATTATAGGCATTGCTGTTTTCTGATTGGTGGAAATTCCTTGATGACCTCACAATATGCATGATCTCATGGCAGTGCTGATCTCTAGTGATGACATCACAGACATTATGGGAAGTGCTGCTTTCTGAATGTGTCCATAGACATTTATGTGGAAAAGAGATGGAATATGTCACAATGTGATAGTAAGACATGTCATGTTATGTATGGCGGCCAGCAGGTGGCAGTATAACCCACACACACACCTGCTCCATGTTACTGATGCTGCCCCTACATCCAGGCTGCTGGAGGTATGACAGGTGCAGCCAGCAGGTGGCAGTATAACCCACACACACACCTGCTCCATGTTACTGATGCTGCCCCTATATCCAGGCTGCTGGAGGTATGACAGGTGCAGCCAGCAGGTGGCAGTATAATACACACACACACCTGCTCCATGTTACTGATGCTGCCCCTACATCCAGGCTGCTGGAGGTATGACAGGTGCAGCCAGCAGGTGGCAGTATAACCCACACACACACCTGCTCCATGTTACTGATGCTGCCCCTACATCCAGGCTGCTGGAGGTATGACAGGTGCAGCCAGCAGGTGGCAGTATAACCCACACACACACCTGCTCCATGTTACTGATGCTGCCCCTACATCCAGGCTGCTGGAGGTATGACAGGTGCAGCCAGCAGGTGGCAGTATAACCCACACACACACCTGCTCCATGTTACTGATGCTGCCCCTACATCCAGGCTGCTGGAGGTATGACAGGTGCAGCCAGCAGGTGGCAGTATAACCCACACACACACCTGCTCCATGTTACTGATGCTGCCCCTACATCCAGGCTGCTGGAGGTATGACAGGTGCAGCCAGCAGGTGGCAGTATAACCCACACACACACCTGCTCCATGTTACTGATGCTGCCCCTACATCCAGGCTGCTGGAGGTATGACAGGTGCAGCCAGCAGGTGGCAGTATAACCCACACACACACCTGCTCCATGTTACTGATGCGGCCTCCATCTTGCTGGGTTAGGAGTGGATCCTGTAAGATGTTGCTGTATGTTGCTCCTTGTTCTGTGTTATGGGGGCCCTTCTAGTACTACTGGGGGTCCTGTCACTCTCTCTGTACGGGGTCCTATAGGAGACAAGCTATAGAGAAGCAATGGCTGTCATTATAGGGGAGGGGGTCAGGGTCGCTGCTATGAGGGAGGTCTATGGCGGTCACTGTTATTGGGAAGTGCTCTATACTATAGCTGCCATTATTATGGGGGTCTATGGCGGCCACTGGTATGAGAGGGTTTATGTCTGTCACTCTTATGGGGGCATTTACAGCTGACACTACTGTAGGGGTCTATGGTGGTCCCTGTTATGGAGATGTCTATTGCAGTTTGCTGTATCATATATCCTGTGTGAGTTGCCCCCATAGAGCAGCACTGGCACATACTGTTCTCCCTGTGGCCATTAGCCCCTTCCATGCTGTACACTGCAGCACATCTCATTGTCCTGCCATTATTAGTGAGTTATGGGCTCCGCTCCATCCCTGGACCATGTGACCTGCGCTCAGTACAGCTATATCATACAGCGGATTATGTGTAGAGCAGAGGTCGGGGTGGTCGGTTGCCAAGGAAACTTTATAGCATCCAGCAAGTTCAGGGTACAAGTCCTATGGATTAGATCAGTCATGTCAAACTCTGGCTCATGGTGCCGGTGGTATATAAGAGACTATAGGGGAGGGCTGGCTACTATAAGAGACTATTGGGGAGGGCTGGCTACTATATAAGAGACTATAGGGGAGGGCTGGCTACTATAAGAGACTATGGGGGAGGGCTGGGTACTATATAAGAGACTACGGGGGAGGGCTGGCTACTATATAAGACACTATGGGGGAGGGCTGGCTACTATACAAAAAAGACTATGGGAGAGGGCTGGCTACTATATGAGACTATTGGGGAGGGCTGGCTACTATTTAAGACACTATGGGAGAGGGCTGGCTACTACATGAGACTATTGGGGAGGGCTAGCTACTATATAAGAGACTAGGGGGAGGGCTGGCTACTACATGAGACTATTGGGGAGGGCTGGCTACTACATGAGACTATTGGGGAAGGCTGGCTACTATATGAGACTAATGGGGAGGGCTGGCTACTATACGAGACTATTGGGAAGGGCTGGCTACTATACAAAAAAGACTATGGGAGAGGGCAGGCTACTATATGAGACTATTGGGGAGGGCTAGCTACTATATGAGACTATTGGGGAGGGCTGGCTACTATACAAAAAAGACTGGGAGAGGGCTGGCTACTACATGAGACTATTGGGGAGGGCTGGCTACTATATGAGACTATTAGGAAGGCTGGCTACTATATAAGAGACTAGGGGGGAGGGCTGGCTACTATATGAGACTATTGGGGAGGGCTGGCTACTATATAAGAGACTATGGGGAGGGCTGGCTACTATATGAGACTATTGGGGAGGGCTGGCTACTATATAAGAGACTATGGGGAGGGCTGGCTACTATACAAGAGACTATAGGGGAGGGCTGGCTACTATATGAGACTATGGGGGAGGGCTGGCTACTATACAAGAGACTATAGGGGAGGGCTGGCTACTATATGGGACTATTGGGGAGGGCTGGCTACTATATGAGACAATTGGGGAGGGCTGGCTACTACATGAGACTATTGGGGAGGGCTGGCTACTATATGGGAAACTTGGGGGGCTGGCTACTATGTGGGGCAATTTTTTTTGGGGGGGCTAATATATGGGTTGGGGTGTAATCATATCATAGCAATTTATCATGTCATTTATCATAGTGCACGGGGCTGGGAGACGCACACCACTGACAGTGCCAAGAACAACGCACGCTGCTCTGACAGTGCCAGCACCGCAGCATTCGTGCTTCAATAATTATCTAGGTTGGCCCGCGACTTTGTCCAATTTTTTTAATTTTGGCGCACTGTGTATTTGAGTTTGACACCACTGGATTAGATATAGTGGGGGTCATGTTGTTGGATCTGTAGTAGATAAATCCCGACACTCGGCCTATAGCCTTCATCAGCGCCTAAACGCGTCCTCTCACATGTACCTGCTTGAATCACTTTAATAAAAGAATCATTACCTTATTGTGAGTGCCGGGATTTATCTTCTACAGTGCGTGGGTTTTCCTCCTACCACGAGTACCACTCACTGGACAGAGTGCCGTCTTCTACCTAACTATGTTATTAGATCTGTGTCTCCTGCTGATCTGAGGAAGGGGTTGGGGTTCTGCTTTACAGACCCCCTATAGTATTTCTGGGCGCAGGTCATATGGTCCAGGGAAGGGCTCGGAGCGGAGCTGATAACTCTCTAATAAAGGAGTCAGTAGGTGGGTGAGATGTGCTGCAGTGTACAGCATGGAGGAGGCTGATGGCCGCAGGAGAAAACATTATGTCACTGGGCTTCTTATTGCTTCATGACATCAGTGTTACTCCTGAATAGCCTTACCTAGAGGCTGCAGGATATATATATATACACATAGGGGATCATATAGGAGCTGTGCAGGATATATATATACATAGGGGATCCTATAGGAGCTGTGCAGGATATATATATATATATATATATATATATATATATATATACATAGGGGATCATATAGGAGCTGTGCAGGATATATATATACATAGGTGGTCATATAGGAGCTGTGCAGGATATATATATATACATAGGGGATCCTATAGGAGCTGTGCAGGATATATATATACACATAGGGGATCCTATAGGAGCTGTGCAGGATATATATATACACATAGGGGATCCTATAGGAGCTGTGCAGGATATATATATACACATAGGGGATCCTATAGGAGCTGTGCAGGATATATATATACACATAGGGGATCCTATAGGAGCTGTGCAGGATATATATATACACATAGGGGATCCTATAGGAGCTGTGCAGGATATATATATACACATAGGGGATCCTATAGGAGCTGTGCAGGATATATATATACACATAGGGGATCATATAGGAGCTGTGCAGGATATATATATACACATAGGGGATCATATAGGAGCTGTGCAGGATATATATATACACATAGGGGATCATATAGGAGCTGTACAGGATATATATATATATATATATATATATATATATATATATATATACACATAGGGGGTCATATAGGAGCTGTGCAGGATATATATATATATATATATATATATATATATATATATATATATATATATATATATATATATATATATATACACATAGGGGATCATATAGGAGCTGTGCAGGATATATATATACATAGGGGATCATATAGGAGTTGTGCTCGGGTAATGAACAGCAGGAATCGGGCACAGAGAGACAATCCTGTCCATCCTAATAACCGTCACACGTCCCGCAGCATCAGCATCAGCATCACCGCGGCCGTTGTTCTGTAATATGGAGACTATCCGGAGGTCCCTTATTGCTTCTGGAAATGAAGCTTCTCCATTGTTTTGTATACTGGAGGTGACATAGAGGCCATTTCTTCCTATAAGGGAGAAGATGACATCACAAACCTGTCAGTAGGGGATGCCAACATATACCGTGGCCCAGCGGCTTCTGTGCAATTCATAGTTGGTGTCAGAATGTGTCCACAAACATTTATGTGACATCACAGCTGCCGGATACGGAGGAGACGAGAACCTGTCACAATGGGATATTAGGGTGTGTAATGGCATGTATGGTGGCTGATAACAGAGAGGCAATAGCTGGACATATGTATAATACACAGACTGCCTGAGGGGGGATCTCCCTGTTAGGTAAATGCTTCACTATCACAATATGCACATGTGCAGCTATTGCCTCGCTGTTATCAGTCTCCAGACATGACATGGCTGAAGCCTTCTGCCCCCTGGTGCTGATTCCTTCCAAATACAGCGCCATACCTGGCCTCAGGTTGGGAGTGGTATTACAACTTGGTTCCATTCACCTAAATAGAACTGAGCTGCAATACCACACACAAAGGAAAAGGAAAAGAGTGGCGCTGTTGTTAGAAAAGAAGCAGCGGTGTGTTATTTATTCCTGGATAACCCCGATATATCGGGAATATGTCGGCTCCATACCAGGTACAGAGCTGCAGATCCCGGCAGACAGGTGTTAGGGAGATAGAAGTGACTGGATCTTTAGTCGCCATTTGTAAACCTTTGAAGTCGTCCTTTCCATAAGCAGCTGAAGTGTCAGAGCGACAGCAGCAGCAGCACCGCCCTGTGTGTCACTCAGTGTAGGAAGGGGCGGGAGGAGGTGGGGCTGCGGCTTGGCTCCGCCTCTGTGACACTTCAGCTGGTAACGAAAAGGACAAATATAACACATTACAAGCGGTGATCAGCGGGGCTAAAGGTCCTGTCACTTCTATCTCCCCAGCACCTGTCTGCTGGGATCTGCAGCTCCGCACCTGGTATGGATCTCACTGCTTCTCTTTAAGGGCACGTTCACACATACTTAGTCCATTGCGGATCTGATGCTGCCGATTCCATCAATTTATATAAATACCTCAAATCTGCAACATGAAACCCGGAGCGGATTAAGTCCATGTGACGTCTCCCTGAGGATTGGCGGCTATTCCCGGCCATCGCTGTGCGCTTGTTCCCCAGGTAACAATATGGCAGCCGCCCCTGTCAGCCGTGGTACTGTACATGGCATTACATGATGTCAGTCACACATGGCCGGGCCTGTCAGGACGTTATATTCTGTGCGGAGCTGCAATCCCCCCAATGAATAAATAAACACATGAACGTCCCCGGTTTGTTTAATAAAGGACAATAAAATAACAGAGCAAATGGCAAATAAATATTTAATAAATTAATTTAAAGAAAACATTAAATCCCATGAGCCATTGCCAGAGCTGGGAGACTAGCTGCCACTATTATACGCTGCCACATGGAGGACGTCATCATAATAATGGCGGCCGGGCTCTTCTTGTAGTGACCGGCACCGACTGACCACAGACCCTCCGCACCCCCACTTATAGTAACTGCTGCTTTTCCCGCTGGCTGACAGCCGCCATTCAGGGGAGACAGCTGCCATATGCTGCCCAGAGACAGAAACTTCCAGAAGAGCCAAACCATCTGTAGGGAGAAAACGGGGGAGAACATCCGAGGACTAAACCAACCGCCCTAAAAGCCTTAACTAACACTGAGCTAGAAGAGGGGATACAAATCTGTCTGTCCCCCTTACTATGAAAAGGGGGGCTCTGCCATATACAGGTACATATAGTAGTAGTCTTTCCTGCTTCTGGTGGTTTTTCTAGCAGATTTTCAGGTGTTTTCTTCCTTTAGTATAAATAAATATAGACATTATTTTATCTGCGTTTTATACCATGTTTTTTCTTCCATTACAAGTCATGTTGCAGAATCTGAGTCACTGTCGTGAATTTTTATTTTTTTTTGCAGAAATCAATAGTCCAGGCGATTTTAAGAAACTTTGCAATTGGGTTTATTAGCCGAAAAATGAATTTTTATCATGAAAAAGCAGTTTGAAGCTCTCCCCCTGTCTTCATTGTTCTTCTATGGAGAGAGGGAAATGAGACACCAAAACAGGGCAAGAAAGAGTTAATTAAAAGCTACATCACAGGGCTCTCTCCTTTGCAGTCACTACTGACCTCTCTGATCTCTGAATAGCTCCCCCGCTGTGTAATCCTTTGTTCTCTGCTCTCTGCTGCCACATTTCTCCTCCATCTCTCCTCCCCTCTCCATAGCACAGACAGGATGTGTGTGATTGAGATGTCCTGATTCTGAGCAGTGGATGACAGAAAGAAGAGGAGGGGGAGACCTGGGAAAAGGCTTTTAAAATGCAGATAATGGCATATTTGCCTAATAAACCCAATTACAAAGTTTCTTAAAATCGCATGGACTATTGATTTCTGCAAAAAAAAAAAAAAAAAAATCACGACAGTGACTCTTGAAGTAAAGAATTGGGGGGAGGGGGGGGGCACAGGGAAGATGCCATTATGCCCCCCATCCTATACAAGTCTATGGGAAGAAAAAAACTGTAATGCTTAGTATTTATGGTTGCCTGGATACCAGTAATGCCTAGTACCTGTTCTTACCTGGATACTTATAAAGTTTAGTACCGGTGGTTACCCAGATACTAGTAATGCCTGGTACCTGTGGTTGCCTGGATACCAAGAAAACCTAGTATCTGTTGTTACATGGATACTAATAAAGCTTAGTATTGGTGGTTGCCTGGATACAGGTAAAGCTTAGTATCAGATTCGAGTAATGCCTAATACCTGTGCTTTCCTGGATACCACCTACTACCTGAGGTTGTCTAGATAGCATTACCAATAAAACCTAGTACCTGTGGTTGCCTGGATACCAGCAATGCCTAATACTTGTGGTTGCCAGGATACCAGTAACACCTAGATACCAGTAATACCTAGTACCTGTGGTTGCCTGGATACCAGCAATGCCTAGTACTTGTGGTTGCCTAGATACCAGTAACACCTAGATACCAGTAATACCTAGTACCTGTGGTTGCCTGGATACCAATACAGTAGACAATAATAGCTTCACAAGCAATAGATAATGAAAGATATGCTATATCCCTATTGTGCCACTAGGTGTCAGTGTCTATCACTTATATACAGAAACCCCCAGCAATACATTATACACCAACAAACCATGGGCAGAATTTCCAGGACATTTGTGCTATTTATTCAGGATGAGATAAAACATAAGATACAATATAAACTACAAAATGTTACAGAAATGACCATATAAAATGTGAGTAGTGACCATGAAATATGTCCAAGTGTCATATAAGCTTTTAGTACAGGGTAATATACTCTCTCTTATATCTACCTGTATCTGGCCCAGATCTGCAGTAACTTCCCCACAGACGTCCTGTTCTCCTGCCCTCACCCATTATCACATGGTGGCGCACACACACGCTGGATGTCCCGACGCGCGTTTCACACATCCACATCCATCCTCTCCCTTTTATAGTCTCTATCTGACTCCATTGCATCCTTTTCTTTAGGATCTTCGGCACACAGTAACGGAAGTCAAAGGGACGTCACATCTGTGCCGGCCGCTCAACCCAGGCGCGCATGTCCGAGAAGCCATGACATCACGGACCTACACAGCAGGGATACTGAGGCCACATGGAGGGGACGTGCTCATTGACCGCCAGCTGTGCGTGCTCCTCCGGTCACCATCCTGTCTGATACATGGGACGTCAATAGCCGCACTGTAGCTGGACAAAGCACACCACCAATAGTCCTTCCATTTCCTTACAGGTGTGATAGATCACCTATATCCCCATCTACTCTCCAGATAGAAAGTGCCAGAGCAATATGTAATATATGATAGAAAAGTGTAATAAACCTATATAGATGACAGCTATAACAATAACTATTATTAGTCTAATGTACAGTCACAGAAATTATCTATATTATATTATCTACATTATAGTATGTTATATGTCATAAGAAAAATATATAACCACCTGAGGTATAGCACGTTACCTCTGGCAGCTATATAGTTTAGATGACACTATGCACTTTATTGATTGTCCAGTAGGAACAATGTGATATTGAGGGTTACTGTGGTTACTGCCATTGTTATTTAGGCGCATGCACTTTACTATTCTTTAGTGATTGTTACAATCCCTGAGAATACTTTATAGAATATTGTAACTATTCATATGTAAATGACCTTGTACTAACACTTGCTCACATAGTAACCCCAAACCATCATTGCTTTTATGGGGTGTTTAGATATTTTTATATGGATAATCATGAATAAAGATTATATTAATATACCTTGGTATCATGTGTCTATTTTTGGGTGGAAAAGTAGGTGTTGTGTAATAGAATCCTAGCAGGATATGAAGCCGCCGCCGCTGTGAGTCCAGATGAGCGGTGACACAGCCGCCGCCGCTGTAACAATGTAGCTATTTGTCCAGATCTCATCATACACAGATCCAGCCCCAGGAATACAGCTCCTTTGTCTCCATCTGGAGGAGTGTGACTGCTCCTCTCACTAGGGGGATAGGTGAGACACAGGAACTGTTCTAGATGCAGCAAACCCCTTTACTATTCACTTACTGTGTCTCTCCTATCCCCCTAGTGAGAGGAGCAGTCACACTCCTCCAGATGGAGACAAAGGAGCTGAATTCCCTGGGCTGGATGTGTGTATGATGAGATCTGGACAAATAGCTACATTGTTACAGCGGCGGCGGCTGTGTCACCATTCATCTTTACAGTGTCCATATAGGACATAGTCAAAAGTAAAAGTCAAGAATCATTTTTACATACGTCTGACACCTGACCCCTGATTAATACAAAGTCAAAGTCAAGAATCATTTTTTACACAAGTGTGACAAGTAACTTCTGATACCTGACTTCTGACCATTTACAACTGACTTCTGACTACTGACCATTGACAACTGACTTTTGACTACCTCTACCTGACGTCTCACTACTGAACATTGACAACTGACTATTGACCATTGACAACTGACTTTTGACTACCTATACCTGACTACTGACCATTGACAACTGACTTTTGACTATGTATACCTGACTTCTGATAAAATAATGTGTGCTATCTTATCTATGAAATGTCAGTAGTGAAAGCGTAACTTTTTTTTTTTTTTTTGCAGAAATCAGTAGTATAAGCGATTTTAAGAAACTGTATAATAGGTTTTACAAGGCAAAAACCCTCTTTCTGTAATCAAAAAGCATTTTCCCAGCCTTCCCCCCCCCCCCCCCCGACTTCTTATCTGTTCATTATCAGGCAAATCCATCTTCATTACAGAGAAGCCAGTGAAGATGGGTTCTGCTTTGTCCATTATATCCTATAGAGGGGGGAGGGGCTGAGGGAGATGAGTGAACAGGAAGAAGAGACATGAAGGTCAGCTGTTTGTAGACTGTCTGGGCACCTAAACCGCTGGATTCAGGGGTCAGAAAGGTCAGTGCTTATCTAGGAACTTGCTGAGAGAAGATTGCAGGGTGTTGTGCTGTGCAGGACTGCTCCGTGCTTACTCACTTCTCTCAGCCCCTCCCCTCTCCATAGAGCATAATGGACACACAAATCCTGCTTCTTCTGAAGTGAGGGGGGGAGCTTGGAAAACAGCTTTTTCAGTACAGAAGGAAACTCATACTACAGATGGGAGTTGTTCTTCTGCAGCCTGTGGTCTTCTAGGTTGCAGAAGTACAACTCCCATCATGCCCTACTGTCAGGTCATGATGGGAGTTGTACTTCTTCAAACTGGGTGGCCACGGGCTGCAGAAGCACAACTCCCATCATGACCTGACAGTAGGACATGATGGAAGTTGTACTTCTGCAAACTGGATGGCCACAGGCTGCAGAAGTACAACTCCCATCATACCCTACTTTCAGGTCATGATGGGAGTTGTAGTTCTGCAGCCTGTGATCACCCAGGTTGCAGAAGTACAACTTCCATCATGCCCTACTGTCAGGTCATGATGGGAGTTGTAGTTCTGCAGCCTGTGATCACCCAGGTTGCAGAAGTACAACTTCCATCATGTCCTACGGTCAGGTCATGATGAGAGTTGTAGTTCTGCAGCCTGTGATCACTCCCATCTGCAGCCTGTGATCATGATGGGAGTTGTGCTTCTGCAGTCCGTGGCCACCCAGGTTGCAGAAGTACAACTCCTATCATGCCCTACTGTCAGGTTATGATGGGAGTTGTACTTCTGCAGCCTGTGGCCCTCCAGTTGACCTGACAGTAGGGCATGATGGGAGTTGTACTACTGCAAACTGGATGGCCACAGACTGCAGAAGTACAAATCCCATCATGCCCTACTGTCAGGTCATGATGGGAGTTGTAGTTCTGCAGTCTGTGATCACCCAGGTTGCAGGAGTACAACTCCCATCATTCCCTACTGTCAGGTCATGATGGGAGTTGTGCTTCTGCAGTCCGTGGCCACCCAGATTGCAGAAGTACAACTCCCATCATGCCCTACTGTCAGGTCATGATGGGAGTTGTGCTTCTGCAGCCTGTGGCCACCCAGGTTGCAGAAGTACAACTCCCATCATGCCCTACTGTCAGGTCATGATGTGAGTTGTAGTTCTGCAGCCTGTGATCATCCAGTTTGCAGAACTACATCTCCCATCATGTCCTATTTTTTCTTCTGATCAGGAAATCCTGACGGCTTTTCCTGATGGTTTCCTGAAGGTAAAAACGGATTACTGTCAGGAAATCCTGATACTTTCCTGGTACTTTCCTGATGCCATTTGAGGCCTCATGATCTGGATTTCCTGACAGTAAAAACTGACACGGACGTGTGAATGGGGCCTGAAGCTTCCCTGCATGAAGAATAAGGCCCCATTCACACGTCCGTGTCAGTTTTTACTGTCAGGAAATCCTGATCAGGAGGCCTTAAATGTCATCAGGAAAGTATCAGGATTTCCTGACAGTAATTTGTTTTTACCTTCAGGAAACCATCAGGAAAAACCTTCAGGATTTCCTGATCAGAAGAAAAATAGTACACGATCAGAGATGTATTTCTGCAAACTGGATGGTCACAGCTGCAGAAGTACAACTCCCATCATGCCCGGCTGACAGGTCATGATGGAAGTTGTACTTCTGCAGTCTGTGGTCACCCAGGTTGCAGGACATGATGGGAGTTGTAATTCTGCAACCTGGATGGCCACAGGCTGCAGAAGTACAACTACCATCATGGCTTGTCAGCGGGGGGGGGGGGGGGGGGGGATGTGCCGCTAGTGGCCGCGGGGGGGGTGGGGCTGGGGTTGCCGCGAGTGCCCGTGGCTGCCGCGGGGGGGGGTTGTTCCTGCAAATGGCCGGGGGCTGCTGCGGGCGGGGGAGATGTTTAGAGCGGGTCGGGGAGGCCCAGGGAGTGGAGGAAGAGGCAGCAGGAGGCCGGGGCAGACTGGGGCAGCGGCAGAAGGTGGTCCGGGTGATGTGCATCAGGAAAGCGTCCGGGGCCCGGGCGCTCCCATAGACTTCTATGGGGGCGTCCGGGCCGGATTTCCGGACGAAAATAGGACCGGTTCTAAAAAATCTGGTCCTATTTTCCTGAACGGACACCCTTCCGGAAAATTCCGGAAGGGTGTCCGTGTCCAATGAAAGTCTATGCGTCCTGATAGGAAATCCGGGTGGTTTTTCTGTACGTGTGAAGGGGGCCTAAGTGTCTGGACAGGGGTGTTTTTAATGTCGTGAGAGACGGGAGCGCATGGGGCGCTGGTTGATTGCATACTAGAGCTCAGTGCATACTGATACCACTGCTCTGTCTGCAGCTGCCGGGATCACGCTGCCAGAGATGTCTCAAGTCCGTAGTCAAACGTCAGTTGTCAGAAGTTAGTTGTCAATGCTGAGGTATAAGAGTCAGGTGTCACACTTGTGTAAAAATTATATAATAATGAAACATAATGTAATGGCTGGAGTAGTGGATCCGCTGAATAACCGCTAGCGATGTCAAAGCTGCACCAGGGAGCACAGGTGCATGGTTCCCGGCAGTAGTGATCAGCCATTGACTTTCCTCACCACTTGGTGACTAAGACCAGTTACATTTGGGAGCATTACATTTGTCAGCTCTTAGGTGGAATACCCCTTTAACTTCGCTTTATAGGACACATGAACTTTTTCCTCCCACTTCGACAGTCAAAAAAAAAGTGTATAAGGGGGAAAATACGGTGTGTGTGTGTGTATATATAATCTAATGTTAGACTCTCAATACGCTTTTCTTCTATGATTTATTTATTAACTTTTAGGCAATGTTCCCACTACATGAGATACCGGACGTTCCGTGACCTGGCCAAGTCACGGAACGGCCGGTCTCTGCAAAGATCATTTCGGCTGGTACTTAAGCACCGGCCGGATGATCCTTCCTGCCGCAGTGTTCTGATTCGGGCGTATCAGCGCGTGCTCGCATCAGAACTCTCCTAGCACACAATGAAGCATGCGGCCGGAGCTTACTATACTGTACTGTAGTATTCTCAAATAAAAAACTATACTTTTAAAAAATGATATTACAAAGAAATATGTAATGAATATAAATCTGTAATCTGTGGAGAACCCCTTTCGAAATAATCAAAATGCAAACTATACGCAGAGGAAAATCCTTCCCTTAGCTGCTTCTATTAATCTCTTAAAGGGAACCACGATTGTGCTGATATGTTTCCCAGCTGCAGAGTATAGACTACTGTGCTGCTCCCCGAGGCCACCAGCCATGTCTGCAGCTGTAGCTTTACAAAGGGGAAAAGTGGTTTTATTCCGGTGCGCGAGGCCAAGAAGGGCGGGAGGGGTCATCTGAGAGCTGCCTGTAACTAGTCGCTGCTCTCTGCCTGTCAATCATCCCTGCAGAGCATGCTGACAAGCAGAGAGCTGTGACTACTTACGGACAGCCACCCGGCCAGGTGACTAGATGACTAGACATGGCGGGTAGCCCCCTCTAGAATGATTAACAGCCAAAGGAGGTGGAGCCTGAAGGCAACAGTAGCTGAATGATAGAGGCGGAGAGTGGGATGCTGGATCACAGCGGCAGCGCACTAGGTAAGTATGCACTGCCGTGAACGGCAAACTGACAGAACAGATATAGACATATCCTATATACATATCTGTGGCTCTGTGCTATCAGTTTCCATTGCTGCACAAATGATACAAGGATCTGACGTACAGCTCGGCCGCTTGATTCTTTTGTGCTGTGTAAAGGCCCCACAAACGAATGCTGATCTTTCTAATCAATAGTCGTCCTTTTAGATGGCCCAACAGTTCATGGTTATTGGCCGCACATTTACAGTTGGTGATTGATCAGCTGATCACTGGTCCTTTTGCTGATTATCAGGAATGAGCGTTCCTAGGAGTGAGGTTCTTAGCGCACAATTGATCACATTGTGCGAGCCCATCTGCCACGTCACGGCGACCTCATTCAGATGGGTCCCTACACTAACACTATTATTCTTCTTATCCTCCAATTCCTCTAACCTGTCTGCTAGGGGCTTCTCTACAGGGACTGACTATACATTGCAGGTGATAAAGCTTTTACACCACATGGATCCTGGGCTACATATACAGTGTTAGTGTAGGGACCACCTGAGGGCAGAAGTGCTGCCGGTGGGATCATAAAATAGATGGAAACTGGATATAATAAACTGCGCCCATATAATTTACTAGCAATACTGGGGGAAATTGTTAAGAATCAATTGTTTGTATTCACTATAGGGAAACATATTTTAGTTATGGGGCTTTGGGGGTGCAGGCCGAGCTTTATTATCTCTATATAGAAGCATTTAATAAGTAATAAGTGATACTAATAAGTTACTGTGTGACATTGCACGGTCATGGATACTATATGGGGACTGCACAGAGGGACCTAATACTATATGGGGACTGTATAGAGGGTCTTATACATGCACTGCACAGAGGGACCTATCCTATATATGGACCTTACTACTATATAGGAGCACAGAGGGGCCTACCTATGATATAGAGGCCCTGGGTACCCAGGGCGCCAAAAGCAAATTACATACACGGTGCCATCTGGCCAGCTGTGTTTTCATGGATGTGAGGAAATCTTGTTACTAGTGTAAAAAATCTCACACATGCCTATAGAGATACAGTACAGAAGGTGTGACGCTTCTTACCTGTAGAGGTGGTGCAGCCTATGACCCTGATGCCTCCTTGTTCTTCTCCTTGACGTCTCCTATCCCTTCTTGATTCCTGCAAGTGACTGTGGTGGATGCTGGAGACATTCTAAAACTTGATGACACTTGGAATCCTGGTATGACTGGAGCCCCGCTGTACCGTGCAGCTCCTGGCTGCTATCAGATTTCATTATGCTGCTATTTCGTTATGACTAATTAACCATTTAACCCCTTAACCCAGGACATACCCGCAGGGTGGGTAGGAAAGTTCAGAGGGGGATCATGTTGGGGACTGAGGCTTCTAGCGGGCACGGTCCGATTGCCGTGGCCTGCTAATTAGCCATTTAAATGCAGCTTTCAACTGCATTTAAATGGCCTGCATCCTCTATCCATAATGGTCTAATGGCGGGATTGTCACCCCGCGATGCGATCGCTAAGGGGCAATTACTGCTTGCTGCTGGGCCAGGGCGTTGTGCCGTAATGGCACTGATCCCGGCTCAGCATTCCATTGCTCTGGGCTCCGGCAGCTCAGAGCAATAGATCCCTCATGGATCTATAAGTATTGCATAGATGGCTATGAGAGATCAGTGTAGTTATAATAGGAGAAAATCTTCTCCCCTAATAAAAGTTTAAATAACCCCTTTTCCTATTTTATAAATAAAAATAAATAAATTAAAAACATATTTGGTATCACCGCATGCAGAATTGCCTGAACTATTAAATGATCACATTCTTGATCTTATACAGTAAACGATGTAAGTGCAAAAAATGCCAAAATGCAAAAATGCTAATTTTAAGTAAAATCAAATTCAGAAAAATTGTAATAAAAAGCGTTCGAAAAGTCGCATATACGCAAGCAAGGTACCAATAGAAAGTACAGATCATAGTGCATAAAATGACACCTCACACAGCCAATAGACCAAAGGATAAAAGCATTATAAGGATGGGAATAGAGCAATTATAAGAAAATGTAGTTTTTTAAAAAAGGTTTTAATTTTTTGAAAGTTATAATAAGTTGAATATCGTTCAGACGTGAGGAACATAGATAACATGTCAGTTTTACCATAGGGTCAACAGTGCAAACATGAAACCCCTTGAAATGAAAAAAAAATTGCTTCTTTTTTTCAATTTCACCACACAAATAATTTTTTTACGGTTTCGCTGCATGTTTTATGGAGAAATTAAGTCAGTGATTGCAAAGTATAATGAGTGTCGCAGAAAATAAGGGCTCGTGTGGGTCTGTAGGTAAAAGAATGCAATCGCTATGGCCTTTTAAACACGAGGAGGGAAAAACGTAAACGCAAAAACAAAAATTGGCCTGGTGATCAAAGGGTTAAATGCCGCTGTCAAAACTGACAACTTGTACAAGCTATCCCTGGTGGGCCGGTGGCGTGATCGGCTTGCTGTGATGCGATTGTAGCAATCCAATCCATCATACTTACAGCACTGATCCTCTTCTGGTTGCCAGCGATGTACCTGGCTTGGTGATCATTTCAGGCTGTCTGTAGCTGCCTGTAACAATCGAGTGAAAAAAAACATTAATTAATGCACTGATCTCTATGAGCAATCATAGCACTGCTCATAGGCGTTCCCTAGGGGGACTACAAATTAGTGTAACAAAGTTTTTTTAGAAATAAAAAATCCCATCCCGTAGTAAAAGTGTAAATCAACTCCCTTTTCCCGTTTTATAAATAAAAATATATGAGTAAACTGGATGCGCATTTCCAGAAGAAAATACATAGTGCTTGAAAAGACAGTAAAATCCATTTACAAGAAGGTTCAACCCTTACCTCCCTTTAAGAGCAATTGTAGTGCCGTCCCTTCAAGAGTATTGTCCCTTTAAAGCACCTTAGGCGTCGTCCTTTGAAGAATAACTTTAGTGCAGCCCCTTTATGAATGGCTTTGGTACCGCCCCTTTAAAAGCAACTTCGGTACTCTGTCTTTAAGAGCAACTTTGGAACCACCCCTTTAAAAGCTAATTTGGCCCCAGCCCTTTAAGAGTGACTTTGGTACCATCTCTATAAGAGCGACTTTGGCACCGCCCCTTTTAGAGCTACTTAGGCACAGGCCTCTTTAGGAGCGTCTTTGCTACTGCCTCTTTAAGAGCAACCTTGGTACTGTCCCTTTAAGAGCAACTTTGGTACCGTTAATTTTTTGAGTGTCTTTGGTACTGCCCCTTGAAAAGCGACTTTAGTGCCGCCCTTTAAGAGTGATTTTGGTGCCATCCCTTTAAGATCGTCATTGGTACCACCCCTTTATGAGCAGCTTTGTGTACCGCCCATTTAAGCGTAACTTTGGTACTGTCCCTGTAACATAAACTTTGGTACCGCCCCTTTTAGAGCTAATTTGGCCCCTGTCCTTTAAGAGCGACTATGGTACCGTCCCTATAAGAGCGTTTTTGCTACCGTCCTTTTAAGATCTACTTTGGTACTGTCCCTTTAGAGTATGTTTGGTACCGCTCCTTCAAGAGCCAATTTGGCCCCGTCCCTTTAGGAGCTAATTTGTCACAGACTTCTTTAAGAGCTACTTTGGTACCGGCCCTTTAAAAGCGACTCTGGTACCGCCCCTTTAAAAGCAACTTTGGTACTATCCCTTTCAGAACAACTTTGGTACCACCACTTTAAGAGCTAATTTGGCCTCAGTCCTTTAAGAGTGATTTTGGTACCATCCCTCTAAGAGCGACTTTGGTACGTCCTATTTAGAGCACATTTGGTACCAATCCTTTAGAAGCTAATTTGGCCCCACCCCAACTCTGGCACAGGCCTCTTTAAGAGCGGCTTTGGTACCACCCCTTCATGAGCTGCTTTGGTACCGCCCCTTTAACCACCGACTACGACACTGACTCCTTAACAGTGACATCCACAGCAGCCTTATAATGGTAAAAAATGCCGTCTCATATAGCCCTATAGACCAAAACATAAAAGCCTCATAACAACGGTAATAGAGCAATTTTATACACGTTTGGTAATTTTTCTTAAAACGTTTTTTTTTCTTTTCTTTTTTAAAGTAGTAAAATAACATTAAAGTTATATACACTACCGTTCAAAAGTTTGGGGTCACATTGAAATGTCCTTATTTTTGAAGGAAAAGCACTGTACATTGCTAATGTGGTAAATGACTATTCTAGCTGCAAATGTCTGGTTTTTGGTGCAATATCTACAAAGGTGTATAGAGGCCCATTTCCAGCAACTATCACTCCAGTGTTCTTATGGTACAATGTGTTTGATCATTGGCTCAGAAGGCTAATTGATGATTAGAAAACCCTTGTGCAATCATGTTCACACATCTGAAAACAGTCTAGCTCGTTACAGAAGCTACATAACTGACCTTCCTTTGAGCAAATTGTGTTTCTGGAGCATCACATTTGTGGGGTCAATTAAACGCTGAAAATGGCCAGAAAAAGAGAACTTTCATCTGAAACTCGACAGTCTATTCTTGTTCTTAGAAATGAAGGCTATTTCATGCGAGAAATTGCTAAGAATTTGAAGATTTTCTACAACGGTGTGTACTACTCCCTTCAGAGGACAGCACAAACAGGCTCTAACCAGAGTAGAAAAAGAAGTGGGAGGCCGCGTTGCACAACTAAGCAAGAAGATAAGCACATTAGAGTCTCTAGTTTAAGAAACAGACGCCTCACAGATCCCCAACTGGCATCTTCATTAAATAGCACCCGCAAAACACCAGTGTCAACATGTACAGTGAAGAGGCGGCTGCGGGATTTTGGGCTTCAGGGCAGAGTGGCAAAGAAAAAGCCATATCTGAAACTGGCCAATAAAAGAAAAAGATTAAGATGGGCAAAAGAACACAGACATTGGACAGAGGAAGACTGGAAAAAAGTATTGTGGACGGATGAATCCAAGTTTGAGGTGTTTGGATCACAAAGAAGAACGTTTGTGAGACGCAGAACAAATGAAAAGATGCTGGAAGAATGCCTGATGCCATCTGTTAAGCATGGTGGAGGTAATGTGATGGTCTGGGGTTGCTTTGGTGCTGGTAAGGTGGGAGATTTGTACAGGGTAAAAGGGATTCTGAATAAGGAAGGCGATCACTTTGCAACGCCATGCCATACCCAGTGGACAGTGCTTGATTGGAGCCAATTTCATCCTACAACAGGACAATGACCCTAAACACACCTCCAAATTGTGCAAGAACTATTTACAGCAGAAGCAGCAGCTGGTATTCTATCATAGGTAATGGAGTGGCCAGCGCAGTCACCAGATCACCACCCCATTGAGCTGTTGTGGGAGCAGCTTGACCGTATGGTACACCAGAAGTGCCCATCCAACCAATCCAACTTGTGGGAGCTGCTTCTAGAAGCGTGGGGGGCAATTTCTCCAGCTTACCTCAAAAGATTAATAGCTAGAATGCCAAAGGTGTGAATAAGTGTGACTTTTCATGGAAAACACAAAATTGTTTGGGTGACCCCATACTTTTGAACGGTAGTGTAAGTTGTAATCGCTCTGACTTGAGGAACATAGACAACAGGATAACAGGTCAGTTTTACCACAGGACGAATAGCGAAAAGATGAAACCCACCTGAAATTTAAGAAACAGCTTTTTTTCACAGCGCTTTTATGGAAAATTAATTGCAAATTACAATTTCTATCCCAAACAATAAGACTCCATATGTCTGTAGGCGCAAAAAATACAAGTGCGATGGCCTTTTATACACCAGGAGGAAAAAACAGAAGTGCAAAAACACTAGTCCGATCCTTAAATAAAAAAAATCCCATCACATAATTAAAGTGTAAATCACCTCCCTCTTCCCATTTTATAAATATAAATAAATAAACTGGATGCGCATTTCCAGAAGAAAATACATAGTGCTTGAAAAGAGCGCCCCTTTAACAGTGACATCCATTTACAAGAAGGTTCAACCCTTGATTACCTCCCTTTAAGAGCAATTGTAGTGCCGTCCCTTCAAGAGTATTGTCCCTTTAAAGCACCTTAGGTGCCGCCCCTTGAAGACTGACTTTAGTGTCGCCCCTTTATGAGTGGTTTTGGGACGCCCCTTTAAAAGCAACTTTGGTACCGTCTCTTTAAGAGCAACTTTGGTACCACCCCTTTAACAGCTAATTTTGCCCCAGCCCTTTAAGAGTGACTTTGATACCATCTCTATAAGAGCAACCTTGGTACTGTCCCTTTAAGAGCAACTTTGGTACCGTTAATTTTTTGAGTGTCTTTGGTACTGCCCCTTGAAAAACGACTTTAGTGTCGCCCTTTAGGAGTGATTTCGGTGCCATCTCTTTAAGATCGTTAATTGGTACCACCCCTTTAAGAGCAGTTGTGTGTACCGCCCATTTAAGAGTAACTTTTGTACTGTCCCTGTAACATAAACTTTGGTACCGCCCCTTTTAAAGCTAATTTAGCCCCTGTCCTTTAAGAGCGACTATGGTACCGTCCCTATAAGAGCGTTTTTGCTACCGCCCCTTTAAGATCTACTTTGGTACTGTCCCTTTAAGAGTATGTTTGGTACCGCCCCTTCAAGAGCCAATTTGGCCCCTTTCCCTTTAAGAGCTAATTTGTCACAGACTCCTTTAAGAGCTACTTTGGTACCGGCCCTTTAAAAACAACTCTGGTACCGCCCCTTTAAAAGCAACTTTGGTACTATCCCTTTCAGAGCAATTTTGGTACCACCCCTTTAAGAGCTAATTTGGCCTTAGTCCTTTAAGAGTGATTTTGGTACCATCCCTCTAAGAGCGACTTTGGTACGTCCTATTTAGAGCACATTTGGTACCAATCCTTTAGAAGCTAATTTGGCCTCACCCCAATTTTGGCACAGGCCTCTTTAAAAATGACTTTGGTATCGCCCCTTTAGGAGTGACTTTGGCACCACTTCTTTAAGAGTGACTTTGGTACCGCCCCTTTATGAGCGGCTTTGGTACCGCCCCTTTAACAACTGACTATGATACTGACTCCTTAACAGTGACATCCACAGCAGCCTTATAATGGTAAAAAATGACATCTCATATAATCCTATAGACCAAAACATAAAAGCCTCATAACAACGGTAATAGAGCAATTTTATACACATTTGGTAATTTTTAAAAAAAACGTTTTTCTTTTTTTTTTTTTTTTTTAAAGCAGTAAAATAACATTAGTTATATAAGTTGTAATCGCTCTGACTTGAGGAACATAGATAACAGGATAACAGGTCAGCTTTACCATAGGACGAATGGCGAAAAGATGAAATCCATGAAACAGCTTTTTTTCACAGCACTTTTATGGAAAAATAATTGCAAATTTCAATTGCTATCCCAAACAATACGACTCCATATGTCTGTAGGTGAAAAAATACAAGTGCTATGGTCTTTTATACACCAGGAGGAAAAAACAGAGGTGCAAAAACAAAAACTAGCCCGATCCTTAGATAAAAAAAAATCCCATCCCATAATAAAAGTGTAAATCACCTCCTTCTTCCCATTTTATAAATATAAATAAATAAACTGGATGTGCATTTCCAGAAGAAAATACATAGTGCTTGAAAAGAGCGCCCCTTTACAGTTACTTCCCTTTAAGAGAAAGTTCAACCCTTGATTACCTCCCTTTAAGCCAAAATTGTGGTTGTGGTCTCTTCAAGAACTATTTATGTATTGTGCTTTTAAAGCAACTTAGGTGCCGCCTTTATTGCAGTCCCTTTAAGAGTAATTTCGGTGCCATCCCTTTAAGTGCAACTTTGGTGCCCTCTTTTTAAGAGCGACTTTGGTACCGCTCCTTCAGGAGCGGCATTGGTACCACCCCTTTAAGAGCTGCTTTGGTACCGCCCCTTCGGTACTGTCCCTGTAACATCAACTTTGGTACCACCCCTTTTAGAGCTAATTTGGCCCCTGCCCCTTAAGAGCGACTATGGCACCGTCCCTATCAGAGCGTTTTTTTTTTATTGTTCCTTTAAGAGAGACTAAGAGAGACTTTGGTAATGTCCCTTTAAGAGTATGTTTGATACCTCCCCTTCCAGAGCTAATTTGGCCCAGTCCCTTCAAGAGCTAATTTGTCACAGACTCCTTTAAGATTTGCTTTGGTACCAGCCCTATAACCTCTTAAGGACATATGCCGCACCCGTACAGCATATGTCCACAAGAGGAGTCCAGAGGAGGGCCGCGCCACGACCTTGCTCTGATCTGCCGCGATCCCGACTGCTATTTGCAGCACGGGACTGCGGCTATTTAGACCGCTAATTAAGACAGCTAGATGCAGCGATCGCGGAGGGGTGGATACCTTTATCTCACTGAGCTGGGCCTCAGCGTCGAAATGACGCTGATCCCGGCTCGGTATTCTATTGCAATGGTCTGCAGCAGGCCAAAGCAATAGAGCACTGATCTCATGGATCTGTGCTGTGTTATACAGCTACACTAATCTCCGTGAGAGATCAGTTTAGTTGTATTAGAATCCCCCAGGCGGACTTCTAATTACTGTGTATGTGTAAAAAAAATTAAGTGTTTTCATTAATAAAAAAAAACCCTCCGCTAATAAAAGTCTGAATCACCCCCTTCTCCCATTTTATAATTAAAAATAAATAAATAAACATGTTTGTTATCGCCGCGTGCGTAATCGCGTGAACTATTAATTTAGCACATTCCTGATCTCACACAGTAAACAGTGTAAGCGCAAAGACCCGCCAAAGTGCAAAAATTTTGCATTTTTGGTTGCATCAAATCCAGAAACATTGTAATAAAAAGCGATCAAAAAGTTGCATATGCGCAATCAAGGTACCGATAGAAAAGGCACATCATGGCGCAAAAAATTACACCTCAATCAGCCCCATAGACCAAAGGATAAAAGCGTTATAAGCATGGGAGCAATTTTAAGGAATGTTTTTTTATCTGTAGAAGGTTTTCTTTTTTTAAAAGCCATCAAACAATATAAAAGTTATGCAAGTTTCATCATTTTAATCGTACCGACTTGAGGAACGTATATTACTTATCATTTTTCAGTAGGACAAATGGCGTAAAAACGAAAAAAAAAATAAGAAAAAGAATTGCAATTTTTTTTCAATTTCACTGCGCATATAATTTTTTTCTGGCTTCACAGCATATTATATGCAAAAATTAAGCCTGTCATTGCAAAGTACAATTAGTGACGCAAAAAATCAGGTGGGTTTCTAGGTGAAAAAATGCAAGTGTTATGGCCTTTTAAACACAAGGAGGAAAAAACGAAAACGCAAAAACAGAAATTGGCTCTGTTTTTAAGAGCTACTCTGGTACCGCCCCTTTCCAAATGCTTTTGGCACCGTCGATTTAAGAGCGACTTTGGTACCACTTCCTTTAAGAGCGGCATTGGTACCACCCCTTCAAGAGTTGTTTTGGTACTGCTCCTTTAAAAGCAACTTCGGTACCAACCCTTTAAGAGCTACTTTGGTACTGGCCCTTTAAGAGCGACTCTGGTACCACCCCTTTAACAACTACTTTGGTACCGCCCCTTTAAGAACGACTTTGCTTCCACCCCTTTAAGAGCTGCCTTGGTACCGTCCCTTTAAAAGCAACTTTGGTACCACCCCTTTAAGAGCAAATTTGCTTCCAGCCCTTTAAGAGTGACTTTTTTTTACTGTCCTTATAAGAGCGACTTTGGTACCACCCCTTTGAGAGCGACTTTGGTACCACTTCTTTAAGAGCGGCTTTGGTACTGCACCTTTAAGAGCAACCTTGGTACTATGCCTTAAAGAGCGACTTCGATACTGTTAAGTTTATGAGTGACTTTGACACTGGCACTTTATGAGCAACTTTGGTACCGTCCCTTTAAGAATGACTTTGGTGCCAAACTTCTAAGAGAGACTTTGGTGTCATCCCTTTAAGAGCAACCTTGTTGCTGACCCTTTAACAGCTAATTCGGTAACGGCCCTTTAAGAGTGACTTCAATTCTGACTTCTCAACACTGACATCCACAGCAGCCTTATAATGGTAAAAAAGACGTCTCATATAGCCGCATAGACCAAAACATAAAAGCCTCATAAGGACGGTAATAGAGTAATTTTATACACATTTAGTTATTTTTTTTAAAGTTTTTTTTTTCTTAAAGCAGTAACATAACACTAAAGTTATTTAAGTTGTAATTGCTCTGACTTGAGGAACATAGATAACAGGTCAGGTTTACCACAGGACGAATGGCGAAAAGATGAAACCCACCTAAAAATTTAAACAAGCTTTTTTCTTTTTCACAGCGCATGTAATTTTTGTCGTTTTCGCAGAATATTTTATGGAAAAATAATTGCAAATTACGATTGGTATCCGAAAAAATAAGACTCCATATGTCTGTAGGTTAAAAAATACAAGTGCTATGGACTTTTATACACAAGGAGGAAAAAACAGAAGTACAAAAAAAAAATTTGCCCGATCCTTAAGGGGTTAAAGGACGACTCCAGCGAAAATCATTTATCCAGCAATTATAACACATTACAGAGTTTATAACTTTATAATGTGTTTCGGTTAGGTATCTGCCCCTCTTCCCTATTCTCCCCTTCGACCACAGGTCGCCATTTTGTGTTGATGTTGCCATCAAATGTATTCAAAGGGGGGGCGGCCTAACTTCCGTCCCTTAGATAGACCCGCCCCTTTCTACTATGTCGCCAGATGACTCCACTTACTCAGCTCTGATTGGCTGAGCAAGCTGTAAGCCATCTGCTGCTCTCCAGCCAAGAGCGGGAGCTTGTAAGGGGAGCTTGATAATGACGCACTGGGAGCCGAATGGCATCATGGGAGCCGAACCTGAACTCAGGAGTGAGAGTAAGTAGTGCACAGATGGTAAGTGCTATTTTTTTTTCTTTAAGATAAGACTTAAAGGAAAAAAAAATCCGGCCTCCTCCACCCCTTAATAGCCGGCCATCTCTCACCTCTTTCCCCAGACCCATGACAGCATTGTCAGTGACCCAGGGAAATCCAATCACCGGTATATATTCCTGTACTATACACAGAGTATAAGTCTGTATATAGTACCAGAAGGATGGAATTATTAGAGGCATGGAATAAAAAACACTAAATCAGTTTATTTCTCTCTCATCCAGCACAGCACTAGGAGCTGGTGCGGTCATGGATGGGAGGAAATCTGGTCACCGGTGTAACAAATCTCCTACATGCCTCATACAGCGCAGATCTTATAGCGCCTCCACCTACCTGTGGTGGTGCCAGCCTACTGGCTTGTTGTGCAGGGGTCCGTCCATGTTGTTCTTCCTGTTTCCTTCCTTCCTGCAGGTGTCGGTGTCCTTGGTGATGCAGAAGACATCTGATGGTGCTTGGGGGTCCGCTCTTCATGGTCTTCAGGCTTTGGATCCTCTTCTGCAAGGTGTTCAGGGTGTCCGCTCGCTCCGATGACGTTGGAGTTTGTGTTCAGCCAAAGATCTTCGAGGTGACGAAGGAAAATCCTCGGAATTCGGCCTGGTCCTTGGGTGACAAGCGCTTCTTCTTGACCTCGTCTGCCTCCATGGTGGAAAGACGGAACTTCTCCCTCTTCTTGGCCTTCTTGGTCTTTCGCTGAGGCTTCTTAGATGGTTTACTTACCTCAGGGTTGTTTGGTGGGGTCATCCCGAGGGCTTCCACCGAGACCCAATCGATGCACTGGAAAAACGGATGTTCTCTGATGTTCTGGGCGACTCCCAAGCGCTGAGCAGGATCTCTCTGGAGGAGCTGGAAGGAGAAAAGCTGGGTGTGAATCTCTGGGAAGCTGTAAGTGACAAATCTACCATGTTATACTAAAACTTTTTTTGGTATAATAATTGCCGATATCTGATAATAACGACCGCATGTAATGTTCATGAACATTATATGCGGCCATCACTATACAATAACAGCAGTTATTCTGCCCAAAAAGACATTGTGGGAACATAGCCGTAACATGTACGATATACGTAACCTATAATAGTAAGACACTGACCTGTATGATGAAGTCTTCGGCGCCGGAGCTGGTGTCATCAAAGAGCGCTGGGTGGTATTCGCGTCGTCCGGTGACCATTTTGTTCATGATGACACCAAAGGAAAACCAGTCTGCTCCGGCACCATATCCCTCCTCCGCCAGCATCTCAGGAGCCATGTAGCCTTTGGTCCCAGCGCATTCGGTGGCTTTTCGGTCTCCAAAGATGTTCTCAAGGGCGAGGCCGAAATCCGTGATCTTCACATGCCCTGTTTCCGCCACCAGGATGTTCTCGGGCTTGAGGTCTCGGTGGATGACGCCTCTTGCGTGGAGATACTGGATGCCACACACGAGCTCAGCGGCGTAGAATCTTGCGCTGGGGATGTTCAGCCGTCCGTTCGTCTTCAGGAATTGGTCGAAGTCCCCGCAGCTCACGTATTCCAGCCCAAGTAGAACAAGCATCTTGGTCTGGAATGCAAAATCTGCGTGGACCAGGAAGGGGCTCCCAGATGCCAGCTGTAGCACTCGGTTCTCCACCATCACATCCGCCTCCTCGATGTCTTCTAGCAGGAGTCGCTTCATGATGACCTTCACCGCGAATCGTTGGCTGGTGACGATGTCTTCTGCCAACACGACCTTCCCGTAATTCCCTTCGCCGAGCACATGGTGGAACTGCAGTCTCTGCCGGATGGTGCTAGAGATGGTGCTCTGGCTGCCGGATGGTCGGACACCGCTGGGACCTCCTAAAAGAGGGAAAAATAAATGGGAGAGATTCTCACACTTGTAATATACATTATTCTCTATGACACCAATTTGTAAAGAGAAACTAAGAGCAAAATCTTATTCTTTTCTGGATATACTTATGAGAGTGTTTGGTGCATTGGGGACTGTACTTTACACCTCTTGAGTTTCTGGCTGGAGGATCAGTGTACCGAGAGGTAAAGCACCAACCCCACAGAGCCAGCCCTAAGCTGCATGGTATCATGGTAGCCAGCCCCCAGATTATCAGACCCCAGACTGGATCCCAGTCCATCTGACACAGTGCTCTCTGCTGCCACCTCTGTCCATGTCAGGAACTGTCCAGATCAGTAGCAAATCCCCATATAAAAAAACCTCTTCTGATCTCGACAGTTCCTGACATGGACAGAGGTGGCAGCAGTGAGCACTATGTCAGACTGGAAAGAATACATCACTTCCTGTAGGACATACAGCTGCTGATAAGTACTGGATAACTTGAGATTTTTAAATGGAAGTAAATTACAAATTTATATAATTTTCTGATACCAGTTGATTTGAAGGAAAAAAATTCCACTGAGTTCCTTAGCAATTTTTTCCTTAGCCCCCCAGCAGCTCACACACTATACACATCATCTCCTAAAGCTCGCCGGTTTCCTATTTATTGGACTAGAGATCAGACTGGACTCCAGATCAGACAGGAAGGAGTAACCTGGAGAGTGCTACAGGTTTTGCCCAAACAACTTCCATCATCCACAGCTCTCTAATACCATGATGGGAGTTATCTCTTGGTATAACTTGCTCGGGCACTAGAGTAGCAATCTCCTGTATCTTCCATTATACACATTACCTGCAGGCTGCTTACACCTCTATAGTGTTCCTGTCATGGAGTACACTCAGCCCATCAGCGTAACATCCACTCTGCTGCAAGAATTTCAGGTATCCATGGATACGACCATGCAGGGGCGATACTGCATGCAACCCCCATTCTGATCCAATAGGGCTTCTACACAGTACGGACCTGGCGTGGTTGTATCCATGTGTGGTGTCCCACCACTGGTGTTGCTATTGGTTACAACTAGGGATGGTCCGAACCTGCCGAGGTTCGGGTTTGTATGAACCTGAACTCTCGGCATCAGATTCCCGCTGTCTACCCGCTCCGTGCAGCGGGTGGATACAGCGGGAGGACCGACTGGAAAACTCGGATACAGCCTATGACTAGGGCTGTATCTCAGTTTTCCAGGCGGTCCTCCCGCTGTACCCACCCTCTCCATGGAGCGGGCAGACAGCGTTAATGATTGCCGAGAGTTCGAGTTCGTACAAACCCAAACCGAACCAGGTTCGGACCATCCCTAGTTACAACCTTCGTAAAAGCCTGTACTTTTTGTGTGGAAGTGGTGATAGAGTGTTAAAGTTTTGCCACAAGATGTCACTGTTGTAAGTATGTGTATTCAGTTATTGCACAGCTGTAGTACTGAATGGGTTATTGTTTGTTTATATGTCACATGGATCTATAGACCAATGAAAGTACTTTCTTCTTCTATCTTATCATTTCTCTCTTTACTTCTCACTAATGTACTCTTCACCCATTCACAGCACACCTTACAGGGGCTGTAGATAGGAAGTCACATGGGTAGAGAAAGTGTAGTGTCTTTTGTCACTACACTCTGTAGAGGAAGGACACAAGCCAGAACGCTCTCTACAGCAGTTCAGTTGGGCCCTGGCCCTCTGCCAGGTCCCCAGTCTCAGTGTGCAGTTAGAAGCAGACCTAGGCACATGCAACCTACAGTTTCTTCTCAATTAACTCCACTCAACACTATGCAGTGTTAAACCCTTCACTAGCAAGTCAGAGATCATCTCAACCCACGCTGTGGACAAGGAGAGTCACAGTGCAGGACACTATCCATATAAAGTAAAGGACCTGATAGAGCAAAGTTGCTAGAAGCCTATGAACTCTATGTCGCAGCGCAGGTGTAAGCAGGGAACGCTCAGCATTTCTCTCATCGCAGGTAACAAGGTCTGGGGCTTGTTTCACCCACTAGGATGGGTTCCCTTGACACTGGTAGGGCAATAGGTGTTCAAAAAAGTCAAAGCACGGGCACAAGTATTCTCTCTCACTCTTCTCAAGTATTAACACCTCCGACCTCCCAGCACAGCACAGTACTACTTGGGTTGGGACTCTGACAACAAGTCAAGTACCTTGATTTTACTGACAAAGTCCTCATTCAGCGGGCCTTCCGCAATAGGAGAGATGTCCTTTTGCCCGAGGGTCGGAGGCTACTTATATTTGGTGATTTTTCAGTGGAAGTCTCCAGGAGACGGAAGTTATTTTCCCCATTGTGCACAGCCCTCTTTCGTCAGCAGACGCGATTTGCTCTTCTGTACCCAGCATCACTGAGGGTATTCCACGCAGACGGATCCTATTCCACCTTCACAAATGTGGATGAGGCCAAGGAGGCCCTCAAAGACTACCTGCGTCCAGGGACGCCCAGATCTCAAAATGGCTCCCCTCGGCGAGAGAGCCCCCCCTCATTCACCGGCCCCACACTTGCCCCCGATGATTGGGGATTGCCGGGATTCAAATGCTTCTATACCTGATCCATGGCATCTTCCTCCCAAGGAGCAAAGAACCAAAGAGGCCGTAGAGGCACCAGTCTGAAGACAGTGCTCCGGGTATCCTTCCTATGACACTACGTTCCACTACCGTTTACCTGTTAAAAGGACCCAGGTTGACAGCCAGGCAGTCTGGCATTCCTCAGGGACATGGACTGGAGATAATTGAGCTGCCGGCTTGTTTGGTTTACATCCTCCCTGACGAGAACATTTGTCCCAGATGTTTTGTTCCTATTCTAGTTGTTACCATCTGCTGCTGGCTGGGTGGGGTTACCTTTTATATCCATATGGTCCACTTGCCTCTCTCCACCATTTTTCCTGTCTACTATCCCCGTTTCCCTCCCTTGTTCCCTGTTACTTCCAATGTCCCCCCATATCCTAATGCACCTTCCTAGCTTAATTCATCTATTTCCCATTCCTTGTCTTCCCCCTTTCCTTCCTTTTCCCCCCTTCCACCCTTCTTTCCCCCCATACCCTTCCTCCTCCTTCCCTCCCTTCATCCCCTCCCCCGCTCTCCCGTCTAGCCCTTCCCCTCCCTGTTCTCTTTTTCTCTTCTCTCCCTTCTCCTTCCTCTCGGATATTCTGTTTAGTATCTTCTCCCTCTTCTACTGTAGTGAATATCGTGGTAATTAGCGATTTCATACTCCTCTGGCGTATTGCCAAGCCCTTATATAGGGGCCCGGGGTGGAGGGTGGTTTGGACAGTAGTCAATCGGCTGGGGTACAGTTCCCTACAGCTTGGAAAAAAGCGAAATCCCTAACCCTGTGCTTTCAGGGTCTGAGGCAACATATCACCCTGAGTGGGGTAAAATGGTTATGTTAACCGTGTTATTTGTTATAGTTTTGGGTTGTTGGGAAGGGGGGGTGGGGGAGGGATGCTCACGGTCTGTCTCACAAGTTTGGGGGAGGGGTGCAGAGGTAATGCAATTCTATTCCTTTTTATGGTCTGTATTATTTCATGGAATATAAAAGGGCTCCGGTCCCCTCATAAGAGACACATGGTATTGCGCCATCTGAAAAAGTTTTCACCGGACCTTGTCTTTTTACAAGAAACACATTTAGATTCTTCAGACTTTTTCAGAATGCGCAAACATTGGGTGGGTCAGGTCTTTGGCTCGGCAGCGGTGGATAGAAAGGCCGGGGTACTGGTCCTAGTAAACAAGGCTTTTAGTTGTGAGATATTGGATGAGTGGTCGGATGACGAAGGGAGGATATGTACACTTCATGTCAAAACACCAGGGGAAGTATTTCTTGCAGTAAATGTTTATGGCCCCAATGATACTAACTCTGCCTTCTTTTCCTCTCTGTCCACCCTAGTTCCCCATAAAATTGTTGGGGGGGAATTCAATGCAGTGATGAACTATGTGGAAGATCGGAAATCGAATCACACCAAGTTGGCTCCTCCCCGACAGAGAGACGCCATCTTATCCCCCTGGTCATCTTCAGTGGGAATAGAGGATGTGTGGAGATGGTCTAATCCAGATGTCCGTGAGTTTACTCATTACTCCCACCCAGATGACTCATGGTCAAGGCTAGATTACCTCTTTCTCTCGCCAACTTTCTTGTCCAGGGTGGACCGAATTGAGATCTTAGATCTTGTTATATCTGATCATGCCCCATTAGCCCTCACACTACATGATATCCATCCGAAGGGCTCGGATTTCCTGTGGAAATTTCCAGTAGGTCTCACTAGAGACGAGAATTTTAAGGCCTTGTTAACCCCTTCAAGACCAAACCTATTTGGGTCTTAATGACCAGGCTCATTTTTCAAAATCTGACCGGTCTCACTTTATGCGCTTATAGCTCAGTGATGCTTTAACATATGCTAGCGATTCTGAGATTATTTTTTCGTTACATATGGAACTTTAATTAAGTGGCAAAATTTGGTCACTACTTTGTGTGTTTTTTTGTGAAAACATCAAAATATCATGAAAAATTAAAAAAATTAGCATTTTATGAACTTTGAAATTCTCTGCTTCTAAAAAAAGATAGTCGTATGACATAAATTAGTTACTAAGTCACATTACCGATATGTCCTCTTTATTCTGTGGGCACACAGTGGGCACACAGCGGGGCTCAGAAGGGAAGGAGCGCCAATTAGCATTTTCCGTGCAGATTTTTCTTAAGTAGTTTCTGAGCGCCAGGTGTGTTTGCAGAGCCCCTGTAGTGCCAGTGGAGTAAAATCTTGCCATAAGTCACCCCATTTTGGAAAGTGCACCCCTCAAAGAATTAATTTTGGGGTGTGGTGAGAATTTTGAAGCCACAGGTATTAGAGGAAAGTATTCAAAAGTAGACAGTAAAAATGAAAAAACCATTTTTTTCCAATAATATGTTCCTTTAGTTTGAAATTTATCAATTTCACGAGGAACAGGGGAGAAAACTTACCCCAATATATGTAAAGCAGGTTCTCCTGAGTAGAACGGTACCCCAGATGTGGGCATAAACCACTGTATGGGCACACAGCGGGGCTCAGAAAGGAAGGAGCGCTAATTAGCATTTTCCGTGCAGATTTTTCTGAAGAAGTTTCTGAGCGCCGGGTGCGTTTGCAGAGCCCCTGTAATGTCTACAGAATAGAACCCCCCCAAAAAGTCACCCCATTTTGTAAAGTACACCCCTCAAAGAATTCATCTTGGGGTAGGATGAGCATTTTGACGCCACAAGTATTAGAGGAAAGTATTCAAAATTGGACAGTAATAATGAAAAACTCGATTTTTTCCAATAATATGTTGGTTTAGTTTGAAGTTTCAAAATTTCACAAGGAACAGGAGAAAAAATGTACCCCAAAATCTGTAACGCAAGTTCTCCTGAGTACAACGGTACCCCATATGTGGGTATAAACCACTGTATGGGCACACAGCGGGGCTCAGACGGGAAGGAGTGCCAATTTGCTGAAGCAAAACCGCAGCTAGTAATAGTTATTAGAATAGCGCAGTTACTAAAATACAATAAAAAAAAATAGATTACAGGTAATGTGGGGTGGTCACGGGTAATCTGGAGGTGGTTACGGACAGTCTGGGGTGGTTTCGGTAAATCTGGAGGTGGTTACAGTCAACATGGGGTAGTTACAGGCAACCTGGGGTAGTTACAGGCAACCTGGGGTAGTTACAGGCAACCTGGGGTGGTTAAAGGCAACCTGGGGTGGTTAGAGGCAACCTGGGGTGGTTATAAGAAACTGGGGTTAGTTACAGGCAACCTGGGGTGGTTAGAGGCAACCTGGGCTGGTTACGGGCAACGTGGGGTGGATACGGACAACCTGCTGTGGTTACAGACAATCTAGGGTGGTTACAGGCAACCTGCTGTGGTTACGGGAAACATGGGGTGGTTACGGCAACCTGGGGTGGTTACAAGAAACTTGGGTTAGTTACAGGCAACCTGGGGTGGTTACGGACAATCTGGGGTGGTTAGAGGCAATCTGGGGTGGTTACAGACAATCTGGGGTGGTTACGGACAATCTGGGGTGGTTACAGACAATCTGGGGTGGTTACGGACAATCTGGGGTGGTTACGGACAATCTGGGGTGGTTACGGATAAACTAAAGTCCTTATAGATAATCTGCGGTGGGTATCACTTTTTATCCCCTGTCACCAATTTATGGTGACAGGGGATAAAAAGTGCCGGCGGCACATGGCACAAGCGATCAGCGGTATATAGTATATACCGCTGATCGCTTGTCCTGGGATTCCACAGGGGGGTGGCGGAGAGCATGGGGCTTTCATTCATTTTTCTTTTTTGATCACTGTGAATAGACATTAGTCTGTTCACAGTGATGGCGGCGGCCATCTTGGATCTGATGGCCGCCGCGGGGAGGGGGGTTAGTGACTGGGGCACTAGGGGGGCTGATCTGGGGTCTGATTTTACTTATTTCATCTCCCCCCACCGTGGATTCGTGGCAGCACACTCCGGGGGGTGGGGGTGAGAGATCTTTGAGATCACACAGGGAGGGGGGGCCGGGGGAGGGGATCACCACCACTCTGCAGGACTTCCCTCCCGGGTGTCAGCGATGCTGACCCTGAGTCCCGGAAGGGTAAGGGATGCGGCGGGCGGCATTACTTCATTCATAGCTCCGCTCCGGGTGTCTGGTAGTTATGAATGAAGTAATGCCGCCTGCTGCATCCCCTCCCAGGACACTGTCGGCATCGCTGACATACGGGGGGGTGGGGGTGGGGTGATGTTGGATGCAGGGACCCATCACACAGTGCTGACGCCGGCCCAGCCCATGTCACTGGTGACCGGCACTGAGCCCCCACAACCCCTGGTACAGCAGGCTCAGGGGACCTGGAGCGTGGTGGGACGCAGAGCACTAAACCCTGATTGGCTACACGCTAGCCAGCCAGTCAGGGTTCAGTGCTCTGCTGCTAAGAAGGAGGAAAGCCAGACGCCGGCCGGGTATGGTGACGTCACCGAACCAGAAGAAGAGGATCCGCGAGTCGCAGCTCACGTGACCAGACCGGAGATCTCCTTGGGGGGCCAATAAAGGACTGGTAAGTATATTAGGAAAGGGTTAACCTTGGTTAACCCTTTCCATAGCTAATTTATTGATTTTTCCCAGAATATCCCTTTAAGCATCGGGACATAAAACAAATTTTCACAAAATTTCAAAAAATTTATATGGGGGGGAATGCCCATGTGTAGCCCTTAAAAAATTGGTCTTGTTTCGGGATCGGGGGGATTGAACTTCCCGGACATCCGGCGCTATAACCTGGCATGTCTGCTCAGGCATGGGATAGACTGGATGAGGGGTGGAGGAGCTTTCACTAATGTGAAGTTGGAGGAGGCGATGGCAACCCCCTGGCCGCTTCCGGCTTTATTATATACTAAACTGCCGGCTAACCCCCCCTCCCTTCCCCACCCACATTAAGAGATGTACCCTGTTGCGGACACTATTATTGCATGGAAGACATGCCTAGGGGATATGGAATTGCCATATGCAATCGGCAGAGGTATGCCAATTTGGTCCCACCCTGAACTGCGGAAAGAGGCGAGTAATAGGTTTTCCCAGGAATGGACGCAAAAGGGCATCACTAAAGTCTCCCACATCCTCCACGACCATGAACATAGATATCTTGGGTTTGCTGAATTACAGACAACATATTCTCTGGGCTCGGGCCATTTTTTGTTATACAACCAGGTGACATCCTTTCTACGGGCACGATGTAGGGATTTCAATTCCTTCTTCAAGTCGAACTTTATAGAAGATGCTATTAGAGTGGAAGTGCCTATACACTCTCTATCTTCCCTTTATTGGGCCCTTAGACAGCAAGTCACCAAGCTTGAGACATGGCATGTTTTTAAATACTGGGAGTCCTACTTTGATAAAGAGGACCTCACTAAACCCATAATAGATGGCTGGCTGGCAGTGCGTAAGGCAGTGATAAATGAGACCTGGAGGGAATCTCAGTATAAAATCATGCATCACACAACCTATGGGTTTACCCTCCCCAGGACTCCAGCGAACCCGGAGCGCATTGAGGCCTGCCCTAACTGTAATGCCAGATGCACGGACCTGGTACATGGTCTAGTCACATGCCCCCTGTCCAGACATTTTTGGGTCTCCTTGATGTAACATGTTTTTATTTTCATTATTTATTGTGTCGCTTCCGGCCTACGTTGGGCCGGTTGGCATATACTGTCAACTTACCATTACGGTGGGATTTCCCGTCCATCGTGTTTGTATCATAAATATGTTAAAAATTATTAAAAATATATTTTTTTAACCCTTTAAGGACATGGCCCATTTTCGTTTTTACGTTTTCGGTTTTTCCTCCTTGTGTTTAAAAGGTCATAGCACTTGCATTTTTCCACCTAGAAACCCCCATGACCCCTTATTTTTTGTGTCACTAATTGTACTTTGCAATTTCAGGCTGAATTTTTGCATAAAGTACACTGCGAAACCAGAAAAAAATTCGAAGTGTGGTGAAATTGAAAAAAAAAACGCATTTCTTTTATTTGGGGGAAATGTGTTTTTACGCCATTCACCCTGGGGTAAAACTGACTTATTATGCATGTTCCTCAAGTCGTTACGATTAAAACGATATATAACATGCATAACTTATATTGTATCTGATGGCCTGTAAAAAATTCAAACCGTTGTTAACCAATATACGTTCCTTAAAATCGCTCCATTCCCAGGCTTATAGCGCTTTTATCCTTTGGTCTATGGGGCTGTGCGAGGTGTCATTTTTTGCGCCATGATTTGATCTTTCTATCGGTACCTTGATTGCCCATATACGACTTTTTGATCGCTTTTTATTAAATTTTTTCTGGATTTGATGCGACCAAAAATGCGCAATTTTGCACTTTGGGATTTTTTTGCGCTGACGCCGTTTACCGTACGAGATCAGGAATGTGATTAATTAATAGTTCGGGCGATTACGCACGCGGCGATAGCAAACATGTTTATTTATTTATTTATTTGTTTACTTTTATTTAAAACCTGGGAAAAGGGGGGTGATTCAGACTTTTATTAGGGGAGGGGGCTTTTTACTATTAACAACACTTTATTTTTTTTTTTTACACATATACTAGAAGCCCCCCTGGGGGACTTCTAGTATATACACTGTGATCTCTCATTGAGATCTCTGCAGCATAGATATGCTGCAGAGATCCATGAGATCGGCACTCGTTTGCTTTCGGCTGCTGCAGCCGAAAACGAACGAGTGCCGAGCCGAGGACGGCGCCATCTTGGACGCGTCCCCGGCCGGCATCAGTAACGGAGATCGCTCCTCCGGGACAAGGTCCCGGAGGAGCGATCTCCCCCACTAGACACCAGGGAAACGTTGCCTCCGGTAATCGGAGGCAGCTGTCAACTTTGACAGCTGCCTCCGATTAGCTAATTAGCGGGCACGGCGATCAGACCGTGCCCGCTAATAGCAGCGGTCCCGGGCTACTCGCGGCACCCGGGATCGCGGCACTTCAAAGCGGGGCCGCGCTTTGAAGTGCAAGTGAGGACATAGGACGTACCGGTACGTCCTATGTCCTTAAGAGGTTAAAAAGATAGTATTACAGTACTTATCAGCTGCTGTATGTCCTACAGGAAGTGGTGTTTTCTTTCCAGTCTGACACAGTGCTCTATGCTGCCACCCCTGTCCATGTCAGGAACTGTCCAGAGCAGGAGAGGTTTTCTATGGGGATTTGCTGCTACTCTGGACAGTTCCTGACATGGACAGAGGTGGCAGCAGAGAGCACTGTGTCAGATTGGAAAGAATACACCACTGCAGGACATACAGCAGCTCATAAGTACTGGAAGACAGGAGATTTTTAAATCCCCCACAACCAGTATTTGTTATTCCCACAATTGTAACAACCAGAGCAATATAACATACTATATTACTTTCATTGCAGTGTGAATGGGGTTAAGAAAAGTGGAAAAACTACTGAATGATGGAAACATTTTTTTATCCTTTTTCAAAGCTACAATTCGTTCTGTCACTGAGGGGTAAAACAGACGTAACACATGGGAGCGGGAGGCGCCAACAAGATTTACTGAAGACAAAGATTTAAAATCTACAATAAAGAAATTGACATTTTTGCCATTTTCCCAATTTTGATGCAACTTTTAAGCCTTGTTGTGTCTGTGTGATTCCCGGAGTGACGGCTGTGTGATCCCAGGTCTCCTTCTCCATGGCTTCTCTATGAGATACTGGATGGGAGTCTCAGTGAGATGCATAGAGAAGGGGATTCCTGGTCACACAGCAGCCGCTGTAGGATTCTGACAGTCATGAGGGGGAGCAGCAGGACCGGAGCGTCTCATCTATCCATCAGTAACCTCCTATCTTATGTGTTACATCTGCCCGGTATCAGTAGTGCGGTGTCAGCCGCTAGACTTTGCCCCTATTATCCTGATGCTCCCCTGTCCTCTTCTGTTTTGATGGGAACCTGTAACATTAAAGGGGAAATCTGGCTAAAAACTGATGTCAGAAAGTTCTACAGATTTGTAAGTTACTTCTATTTAAAAATCTTCAGTCTTCCAGTACTTATCAGCTGCTGTATGTCCTGCAGAAAGTGGTGAATTCTTTCCAGTCTGACACAGTGCTCTCTGCTGCCACCTCTGTCCATGTCAGGAACTGTCCAGAGCAGGAAAGGATTTCTATGTGGGATTTGCTCCTGCTCTGGACAGTTTCTGACATGGACAGAGGTGGCTGCAGAGAGCACTGTGTCACACTGGAAAGAATACACCACTTTCTGCAGGACATACAGCAGCTGATAAGTACTGGAAGACTGGAGATTTTCATATAAATGTAAATTACAAATCTTTTAAACTTTCTAATATCAGTTGATCTAAAAGAAAAAGCATTTCACCAGAGTGACCCTTTGAATTTGCACAAGGAGCCGGAGCCGGAGGATAGATAGTTTCAAAAGATTTAGTATAACTTATTTATTATAATTTATTAAAATCTACGTCCCTGCTCCTTCTCTTTTTAGCCATCCAGTGGGCTGCTAGCAGAAAGGACGACATTTCAGGGTCACACATTGTAACATATAGAAAAGCAAAAAATTATCGAGCCAATGATTTATATCAACAAATAACAAACGTTATACTGCAGGAACCGCTGTGTACCATCTATACATCACATAACAACTTACTGTCACAATGTGGGGACTCTATGGTACATTCCAGGCCACACCTCTTTACCATAGGCCACACCTCTTTACCCTAGGCCTCATCTTTTTGTAAAATACATAAGTAATCTGGTGGCAGTGTGGCCGATGTATTGGAGAAATTGGAGCAATAGTTGAGAAACATTCAGCATAGTAACCCCCCTCATATTGTAGCTGAGTCATATAGGCCATGTGCCCACTACAGGACCATAGATAGGAATGGCGGCCGTCTCGTAACATCATGATCACTGTTACGAAAAAGCCGCCAGTCCCCACTATGATCATGTACTGGGAACATAGCCATAATGTGCTAAGTACATGATAACCCCCATATGTCCCAGGCATATACATATATACGTGTACATATAGGCCTGTACCTGAGCCGGCCTGGTCTTCCTGCTTTTCTTCTTTCTTCTGGATCTTCATTGGTGGCTTCTTCTCTTCCACTGCAGAATCCAGGATGTGCCTCTTCTTGGCCTGTCTCTTCCCCACCATGTCTTCCATCTTCTCCTGTCTGGCCTCTCCATGGTTGGACTTCTCAGAGCTCCTCTTCCTCCTCCGCTGGCTCTTCAATGAAGTCTTCTCATCGTCCGATGATTCCAAGATGGGTCTTCTCTTCCTCGCCATATCTTCCTTCTTCTCCTGTCTGGTCTCTCCATGGTTGGACTTCTCAGAGCTCCTCTTCCTCCGCCGCTGGCTCTTCAATGAAGTCTTCTCATCGTCCGATGAGTCCACGGTGCATCTTGGTGTCTTCTCAGAGCCCAAGGTTTCCCGTCTCCTCTTCCTCCCTTGGCTCGTCACTGAAGTCTTCTCATCGTCCGATGAGTCCAAGATGAGTCTTCTCCTCTTCCTCGCTGCCTTTCTCTTCATAATCTCCTCCTGGTCCTCCATGTTGGCGCTCTGCCTTGGTCCAGTAAACAACTCTCTCTGTCTCCTAGCAACAGTCACTGATAACATCTCAGCTGCCCTGGCCGCATGCATGGCAATGGTCATGTGATCAGTGAGTGATCCCATTCACCTCTATGGGCTATAGGGATATGGATTACAAGCAGGATAATGGCGGCTTCACTTTGGTTCCCACTAGGACTGACTCTACATGTATAGGTGATAGAAAACCATTGGGGAGATTTATCAGCCGTCTTATAGTGAGATTCTCCTTATTGTCCATAGTAACCAATCACAGCTCAGCTTACAAATACTGATGAGCTCTGATATAATAAAAGCTGTCCTGTTATTGGTCCTTGGGGACTGGAGTTGGGGAACACGGCCTTAGAGGCCTGGACTATGCATTGGTCAGTATGCTGTAATACTATGTGTATAGCCGTGTACTGTACATTGCTGATTCCCTCTTACAGTTTGTCTATGGCAGAATATACCAGTGTAGCCTCATTGTAGCCTCAGAGGCCGCAGATGGCCCCATGGATGACATTACAGCAAGTCTCTACCCAGTTCTGTCACTGAGGCTGTTTGGACACTGGAAGTAACAGGCACACGGCTTTTACCATCTAGATGCCACAGTAACCAGCGACTTTCCTCTTACTGCTGCCAGTCACTGGAAATATACAAAAAAATAAAATCATATTTTCTTTAATAGTTTGTTTTTATAAATAATAATAATAATAATATATAAATATATATATATATATATATATATATAGTGTTAAGAGTGGAAATAATACGGCACATGCTGCAGGACATACAGCAGCTGATATATACTAAAAGACTTGAGATTTTTTAATAGAAGTTATGTATAGAGAATAGGGGCTGGGGATGTCCGTAAAGCATGTCCGTAAGAAAGAGCTCAGGCTCTGGACCTATAAATCTAGTCCGTCCATCTAATCCTCCCTGGTAGTGTAACAGAAAGCGCTGTGTGTGGTATGGTAGAGCGGTCACCTCTTGCTTCAGTTCACAGGAAGCGCTGGAGCAGTTTGGCCACCCCCCTATATATATATATATAGAGAGACAACCAAAAATATAACTGCAGCACTCCAGTCTTGTGGTAGACAAACGGTGAAAATTTATTCCATAAAAAGAAATTGAGCTTGAGCTTGAAAAAGGTCCACATTGAAGGACTGAAACGTCGCTACTGCTGTTCCAAGTTTTTCTTTTTATGGAATAAATTTTCACCGTTTGTCTACCACAAGACTGGAGTGCTGCAGTTATATTTTTGGTTGTCTACGTAAACACACCCGTGGGTCAGGGTGCAACCGCTGGCACCCAGCAATCACTTATCATTCGAGTGCCGCACCACTTTAAAGCATCTATATATAGAGAGAGAGAGAGAGAGAGAGAATATAAATGTATGTGATATAATTTGCTGTATCAGGTCAGTCACAGCGGGCGGAGAATATCTGATGGGGGGAGCAGGTCGGACGTGAGCGGTGGGAGTCCATCATCACCACACTGTGTGCTACAGAGATGTGAGGTGGACGTTGCCTGCCAGGTGGTTACAGTTAGATTCAGGCCCGGACTGGTAATCTGGCAAGGCGGGCAAATGCCCGCTGGGCTGGCCAGATTACCAGTCCGTGGGCCGCATAATGAAAAAAATAAATAAATAAAAAAATCACTGCTGCGGCCCGCTCCTGACGTGCTCCTCCAATCCAATTAACGTGGGGCCGCAGCGGCCCCTCGTTGATTGGCGGAGCACATCAGGAGCGGGCCAGCCGGGTTAAGATGAGAGGGCTGCGGTGGCGGAAGGGGGCTGCGGTGGTGTGTCTTCCCCCAAGTGCACGTCTGCAGCCACCTCCACCAGGCCCCCAGCGGTGACGTCACTTCCCTGACGCGCCGCTGAGGACCTGGAGAAGAGAGAGGAGAGCCGCCGCCGCCGTGGACGGAAGATCCAGCCGAGGAAGAAGCTGCTGGGGTGAGGTGAGGTGAGAATGTTTGTTTGTTTTTTTTTGTTTTTTAACCCCTTCATATGTGGCTGGCCATGGGGGTGGGGGGGGGGCTGTTCTATATTGGAGGGGGATGCAGGGGGCTATTCTATACTGGGGGATGGACAGAGGGGGCTATTCTATATGGGAGGGGAATGCAGGGGGCTATTCTATATGGGTGATGGACGGGGGGGGGGCTATCCTATATGGGAGGGGGATGCAGGGGGCTATTCCATACTGGGGGATGGACAGAGGGGGCTATTCTATATGGGAGGGGGATGCAGGGGGGCTATTCTATATGGGTGATGGACGGGGGGGGCTATTCTATATGGGGGAATGCACAGGGGGCTATTCTATATGGGAGGGGGATGGACGGGGGGGGGCTATTCTATATTGGAGGGGGATGCAGGGGGGCTATTCTATATGGGTGATGGACGGGGGGGCTATTCTATATGGGGGAATGCACAGGGGGCTATTCTATATGGGAGGGGGTTGGACAGGGGGGCTATTCTATATTGGAGGGGGATGCAGGGGGCTATTCTATATGGGAGGGGGATGGAGGGGGGCTATTCTATATGGGGGGATGCAGGGGGCTATTCTATATGGGAGGGGGATGGACAGGGGGGGCTATTCTATATTGGAGGGGGATGCAGGGGGCTATTCTATATGGGAGGGGGATGGAGGGGGGCTATTCTATATGGGAGGAGGATGCAGGGGGGCTATTCTATATGGGGGGATGCAGGGGGGGCTATTCTATATGGGGGGATGCAGGGGGGGCTATTTTATATGGGGGTAATGTACAGGAGGGGGGCTATTCTATATGGGGGTATGCAGGAGGGGGGCTATTCTATATGGGGGGATGCACGGGGGAGCTGTTCTATATGGGGGAATGTACAGGGGGGCTATTTTATATGGGGGATGTACAGGAGGGGGGCTATTCTATATGGGGGATGCAGGGGGGCTATTCTATATGGGGGATGGACAGGGGGGGCTATTCTATATGGTGGGATGCAGGGGGGGTTATTCTATATGGAGGGATGCAGGGGGGCTATTCTATATGGGGAAATGCACAGGGGGGCTATTCTATATGCGGGGATGCAGAGGGGCCTATTCTATATGGGGGGAAGTACCGTGGGGGGGCTATTCTATTTGGGGGGATGTTGCTGGAGCAAGAAGCCTAAAATGTCTGTCTGGCAGATCCCGTGGAGAGGAGTCCTGGCCAGAGAAGCCTTCATGATGGCCGGAGCCGGATGGAGAAGAAAAGGAAAAGTGGACGTCTCTTCATGCAGAGAAGACGCCTACTGTGAGTGACAGGATGTAATTGCACTATAATCACTAAGGGTCCGTTTACACAGAAAGATTATCTGACAGATTATCTGCCAAAGATTTGAAGCCAAAGCCAAGAATGGATTTAAAAAGAGGAAAAATCTCAGGCTTTCCTTTATGACCTGATGTCTGTTTATAGTCTGTTTTTGGCTTTGGCTTCAAATCTTTGGCAGATAATCTTTCTGTGTAAATGGTCCCTTATAAGGTCTTCAGAACATTTATACAGCTGGGATCTGCCTCAGTATCAGGGGTGTCACACTTCGGCCCTCCAGGTGTTGCAAAACTACAATTCTCATCATGCTTTAGCTGTCCAGCCATGATGGGATTTGTAGTTCTGTAACAGCTGGAGGGACAGAGTGTGACACCTGTGTTCTGGGAGAATATTGGTCTTTATATAGTGGCTGTTATTTGGTGCCAGTATAGTGGTATTATCCAGTCACTGTATGGTGAGGGTAGTGGGCATGGTGTGATGGTATAGTGGTATTGTCCAGTCACTGTATGGTGAGAGTAGTGGGCATGGTGTGATGGTATTACTCGTATTATTGGTAATATTAGTGTTTTATATAGTGGATTATATTCAGTCACAGTGTAGCGGTATTAGTCATTATGTGGTGGTAATGGCTCATGGTGAGGTGGTATTATTTGTTACTTATATACTGGTAGTATTGGAATATTGGTAGGTTTGCTTAGTAACAGTATGGCAGTAACGTGTACAGTATGGGGATAATATTTGCTTACTGGTGTTATTAACTATGACAGTATTATCATGCACAGAAAATTCTTACCTATGTTACCATTATATATGCTAAAATTTGTCCTGGGGCCCTACTTAGATAGGTAGATAGGAGATAGATAGATAGATAGATAGATAGATAGATAGATAGATAGATAGATAGATAGATAGATAGATAGGAGATAGATAGATAGATAGATAGGAGATAGATAGATAGATAGATAGATAGATAGATAGATAGATAGATAGGAGATAGATAGATAGGAGATAGATAGATAGGAGATAGATAGATAGGAGATAGATAGGAGATAGATAGATAGATAGATAGGAGATAGATAGATAGATAGATAGATAGATAGATAGATAGATAGATAGATAGGAGATAGATAGATAGATAGATAGGAGATAGATAGATAGGAGATAGATAGATAGATATCCAGTAGGAAATGGCTATCTAGCAGCTTATTATGTAGCTTTGATTACACATGAGATCACAACCAGCAGACACATTATGATAATTAAACCTTACTACTTATACCGCCATTATATGGAGTGCAGATTTAGTGAGGATAAAAGGGATTTAAAAAATATAGTAACTTTTGTCCAAAAACAGCACCACCCTGTCCTCAGACTGTGTGTGGTTTTACAACTTGGCTCCATTCACTTAAATGGAACTGAGCTGCAATACCTCACACAAACTGAAGAAGAGTCTGGCGCTGTTTCTGGAAGAAGGTGGCCATGTTTTTCTCCTATAAAGGGAATCTGTGAGGTCCGTACCAGGTCTAGGGCTGTAGATCTTAGCAGACAGGTGTGAGGGAGATATCACTGACAGGACCTTTAGTCCAGTGTAAACTTATATAATTGTCCTTTTCATTTCCAACTAAAGTTTTACAACAGCAGCCGCAGCAGCAGCACCCTATACGTCCATCAGTCAGAGCAGGCAGGGGCGGGGGAGAAGGTGCTGCTGTGGCTCCACCTCTCTGACACTTCAGCTGGTAATGAAAAGAATGATTATAGAGGTTTACAATGCACTAAAGATCCAGTCCCTGATCTGTACGCTGGGATCTACAGCTGTGTACCTGGAATAGACCCCACAGGTTCCCTTTAAGGGCACGTTCATACCTAATCCAATGCGGATTTGATGCTTCTGATTTAATCAGTTGAAATGAATGCATAAATATGCCGCATCAAATCCACAGCAGATTATGTTATATCATTATTTTTAGGTGCTGATGGTGGGGTTCACATGTTTAAGGGAGTAGTGGGGGACATGGATAAATAAAGCAGAATTGAAGCAGTATGTGGGCTGCTGGGGTTTGATTGCCAGGGCTGATTTTAAGTCCCAGTCCGGCCCTGGTTAGATTGGTTCCCGAGAAATAAAAGCTGTGGCCGATCACCACCCAGCAAATAGAGCTTTGATTATTATGGGGCCTTGATGCCATCTTCTAAAGCAGCTAGGATTTTTTAAGCATGGAAACCCCTTTAAGTAAACCATCTCTGTTGTGCGTAGAGGTAGGGAGTAGTTTAAAGAGAGTGACCTCTAATACACACCAACCACTGAGAGAGAGAGAGAAAGAGAGAGAGAGAGAGAGAGAGAGAGAAAGAGAGGTGTCATGGACTGGAGGCCAATGAGTCCTGTCTGTGTCACCAAGGATCCCGCTTCCATCCCAGATCACTAGAATTCCATTCTATTCAGGAAGAGAATAAAATGCTTCCATACTGCCAGTTCTGCTTCCATCAGGTGTCAGAGGAGCCAAGAGGAAAAGGACATAGAAAAATCTGAATTCCTTGGATTGCTGATTACCAGTAAGGGGGTGTCGGTGACTGGTCCTATAATTGTGACTGTTACACCCCAAAATTTACAAAACCTACTGACAGAAATAGCTTATTATTCTATACAAGCTGCCATTCTATTCCTACTAAATCTTCCTGACAATATTCACTAACGTCTTTTTTGTCTGGCGGCCCTACACACAATATACAGTCTGCGTCCGCCCCTGCGTATGTGCAGTGATCATCAATTCCTGATTCCTGCATTGGCCGAACCCTTATAGACGGCCCAACAGTTCATGGTTATTGGCCGCACATTTACTGTCGGTGATTGATCAGCTGATCACTGGTCCTTTTGCCGATTATCAGGAATGAGCGTTCCTAGGAGTGAGGTTCTTAGCGCACAATTGCTCACATTGTACGAGCCCATCTGCCACGTCACGGCAACCTCATTCAGATGGGTCCCTACACTAACACTATTATTCTTATTATCTTCCAATTCCTCTAACCTGTCTGCTAGGGGCTTCTCTACAGGGACTGACTATACATTGCAGGTGATAAAGCTTTTACACCACATGGATCCTGTGCTACATATACAGTGTTAGTGTAGGGACCACCTGAGGGCAGAAGTGCTGCCGGTGGGATCATAAAATAGATGGAAACTGGATATAATAAACTGCGCCCATATAATTTACTAACAATACTGGGGGAAATTGTTAAGAATCAATTGTTTGTATTCACTATAGGGAAATATATTTTAGTTATGGGGCTTTGGGGGTGCAGGCCGAGCTTTATTATCTCTATATAGAAGCATTTGTAAGTAATACGTTTTCTCCTTACTGTGTGACATTGCACTGATACTATATGGGGACTGCACAGAGGGGCCTGATGCTATATGGGGACTGCACAGAGGGGCCTGATACTATATGGGGACTGCACAGAGGGGCCTGATGCTATATGGGGACTGCACAGAGGGGCCTGATACTATTTATAGACCTTACTACTATGTAGAGGCACGGATTTTCAATCACATCCTGAAAATTTTTTAAGAAAGGCATAATATACATACAAAACAACATAAAGCCTGTACAGAATAAGGCTAATGGCATTGCATTTCAAACAATAAGGCATGAGAAAGAGGAACAAAACCCTTTGGTTATTATGACATGTAATACACTACTACGTCACATAGTCTGCTGGTCTTTCTCTGAACAAGTGTAAAGCAATAAGTCATACTTATGAAAAACCACAAAACACTGAAGGAAAGAAAAACAAACAAACATATAGATAGGAAAGGGAAGAAACGGAAAGAAAAGAAGATTCAGTAGGGGTACAGTCGGGGAACCCAGATATCTGCTCCCAGCTCACCTCAGAGTATCTGCGAAGCCAGGGGCCTCTACATAGAGAGTTGCAGTTATATTTTATGGAAAGTGTGTCCCTGCAAAGTATAATTGGTTTCCCAAATATAAGACGCCATTTGGGTCTGTAGGTGAATAAATACAAGTGCTATGGCCTTTTATACACGAGGAGAAAAAAACATAAGTGCAAAAACAAAAGGAGCCAGGTCCTTAAGGGGTTAAAGTACGACTCCAGCGAAAATTATTTAGTAATTGAAACATATTACAGATTTATATAACTTTGTAATGTGTTTCCAATACCTTTTGCCCCCCTTCCCTATCTCCCCCTTGATTTCCCCCGGCAGAAGTATTGTACATCTATACTTACCTGATCACCGTTGACCACGGGTTCTTCAGCCGGCGTCATTTTGTGTCAATATCGTCAAATAATTTATTGAAAGGAGCCCGGCCAGCCCCCCTAATGCCCCATCATGGGAGCCGAAATTGGAAATTTAGAAGATATGAAGATGCTGGTCATAGCTGCGGGGTCCATGAACAGGGATATCACACTGATACGGACTCATGGAAGGTAGAAAACAGATAATGGGTTTAAAAAAAAAAAAATCCGGCCTCCTCCACCCCTTAATAGCCGGCCATCTCTCACCTCTTTCCCCAGACCCATGACAGCATTGTCAGTGACCCAGGGAAATCCAATCACCGGTATATATTCCTGTACTATACACAGAGTATAAGTCTGTATATAGTACCAGAAGGATGGAATTATTAGAGGCATGGAATAAAAAACACTAAATCAGTTTATTTCTCTCTCATCCAGCACAGCACTAGGAGCTGGTGCGGTCATGGATGGGAGGAAATCTGGTCACCGGTGTAACAAATCTCCTACATGCCTCATACAGCGCAGATCTTATAGCGCCTCCACCTACCTGTGGTGGTGCCAGCCTACTGGCTTGTTGTGCAGGGGTCCGTCTATGTTGTTCTTCCTGTTTCCTTCCTTCCTGCCGGTGTCGGTGTCCTTGGTGAAGCTGAAGACATCTGATGGTACTTGGGGGTCCGCTCTTCATGGTCTTCGGTCTGTGGATCCTCTTCCGCCAGGTGCTCACGGGATCCGCTCGCTCCGATGACGTTAGAATTGGTGACAATATCTCTAGAAGGACATGGACTCTAGGGGGGAACTTTATTACTCTCCAAAACCAGATACAGTAGACAATTTAGGATCATGATAGATGTGGGAAAAGCCCATGTGGGACATATACTATGGGGTAGGTGAAAAAAAATAACATGCACTTACCTCCAGGCTCTACATATACAGGACATAGAATATACATTACATCTCCACACTACATATACAAGACATAGAATATACATTACATCTCCACATTACATACACAGTACATAAACTATACATTAGATCTTAATATTACATATACAGTACACACATTATAGAATACATCTCTACAATATATACAGCACATACACTATACATTACACATCTACGTTATATACATAGTATATACATTACAAATTACATATCCACACTACATATACAGAACATACACTATACATTACATCTCTACAATACATATACAGTACATACACTATACATTACATCTCTACAATACATATACAGTGTGTACAGAATATCTACATCCATATACTACATACTGTATACAGGACATACATTATACATTAATTCTTCACTTTACATATACAGGACATACACTATACATTACATCTCCACACTACATATACAGAACATACACTATTACATCTCTACACTACATATACAATACACACACTATACATTACATCTCTACACTACATATACAGGACATACACTATACATTACATCTCTACATTACATATACAGTACATACACTATACATTACATCTCTACACTACATATACAGTACATTCAATACGGGGTGGGTGAAAAAATAACATGCACTTACCTCCTCGACATCCTTACATCTCTACATTACATATACAGGACATACATTATCAATAAAATTCTTACACCTCATATACAGTACATACACTATACATTACATCATTGCATGATATATATATATATATATATATATATATACAGTACATGCATTATAGGTTTAAACTCCACACTACATTTATAGTACATACACTATACATTACATCTCTACATTACATATACAGTACATACATTATATATTAGATCTCCAAACTATATATACAGGACATAAACTATATGTTACATTTATACATTACAGGACATACAGTATGGGGGTAGGTGAGAAAATAGGAAGCATTTACTTTCCCAGCTATAAATATAAAGTACACACACTATACATTATATCTATACATTACATATACAGTACATACATTATACATTACATCCCTACATTACATATACAGTACATACATTATATATTAGATCTCCACACTACATATACAGTATATACATTATACATTACATCTCTACACTACATATACAGTACATACACTATACATTACATCCCTACATTACATATACAGTACATACATTATATATTAGATCTCCACACTATATCCATGACATACTATATAATGCACAAGTACATTACTGAAACAGTATACACATTATAAATTATATCTCCAAACTATATATACAGGACATAAACTATATGTTACATTTATACATTACATCTATAGGACATACACTGTGGGGTGGGAGAAAAAACATGCACTTACCTTCCCGGCTCTACATATACAGTACATACACTATACATTACATCTCTACAATACATATACAGTGTGTACACAATATCTACATCCATATACTACATATACAGGACATACATTATACATTACTTCTTCACTTTACATATACAGTACACACAATAAACATTAGATCTTTATATTACAATATAAACATAAAATATAAAAAAAGTCTAAAAAATATTACAATATAAATATAAAATAATACAAATAAATATATTTATTATTAATATTATTATTTATTATTACATATACAGTACATACATTATAGAATACATCTCCACAATACATATATAACATAAATTATACATTATAGATCTACATTAAATATACAGTATATAAATTACAGTTTATCTCCAAAACACGTATACAGTACGTACACGATACATTACATCTCCACACTACATATACAGGACATATACTATGGGATGGGTAAAAAGAATAACATGCACTTAACTCCCTGGCTCTATATATACAGTACATATACTATACATTACATCTCCACACTACATATACAGGACATATACTATACATTACATCTCCACACTACATATACAGGACATACACTATACATTACATCTCTACATTACATATACAGTACATACACTATACATTACATCTCTACATTATACATTACATCTCCACACTACATATACAGGACATACATTATATATAAGATCTCCACACTACATATACAGTACATACACTATACATTACATCTCTACACTACATATACAGTACATACACTATACATTACATCCCTACATTACATATACAGTACATACATTATATATTAGATCTCCACACTATATCCATGACATACTATATAATGCACAAGTACATTACTTAAACAGTACACACATTATAAATTATATCTCCAAACTATATATACAGGACATAAACTATACGTTACATTTATACATTACATCTATAGGGCATACAGTATGGGGTGGGTGAAAAAAACATGCACTTTCCTTCCCGGCTCTACATATACAGTACATACACTATACATTACATCTCTACAATACATATACAGTGTGTACACAATATCTACATCCATATACTACACATACAGGACATACATTATACATTGCTTCTTCACTTTACATATACAGTACACACAATAAACATTAGATCTTTATATTACAATATAAACATAAAATATAAAAAAAATATTATAATATAAATATAAAATAAAAAATAATACAAATAAATATAATTATTATTATTTATTATTACATATACAGTACATACATTATAGAATACATCTCTACAATACATATATAACATAAATTATACATTACATATTTACATTAAATATACAGTATATAAATTACAGTTTATCTCTAAAACACGTATACCTCCCCGTCTCTAAATATACAGTACATATACTTTACATTACATATCCACACTACATATACAGGACATATACTATACATTACATCTTTACATTATATATACAGTACATACATTATACATTACAGCTCTACATGATGGGTAAAAAGAATAACATGCACTTACCTCCCCGGCTCTATATATACAGTACATATACTATACATTACATCTCCACACTACATATACAGTACATACACTATTACATCTCTACATTATATATACAATACACACACTATACATTACATCTCTACCCTACATATACAGGACATACACTATACATTACATCTCTACACTACATATACAGGACATATACTATACATTACATCTCTACACTACATATACAGGACATATACTATACATTACAGCTCTACAATACATATACAGTACATACACTATACATTACATCTCTACACTACATATACAGGACATATACTATACATTACAGCTCTACAATACATATACAGTACACACACTATACATTACATCTCTACCCTACATATACAGGACATACACTATACATTACATCTCTACACTACATATACAGGACATATACTATACATTACATCTCCACACTACATATACAGTACATACACTATACATTACATCTCTACACTACATATACAGTACATACACTATACATTACATCTCTACACTACATATACAGGGCATATACTATACATTACATCTTTACATTATATATACAGTACACACATTATACATTACAGCTCTACACTACATATACAGTACATACATTATACATTACAGCTCTACATTACATATACAGGATATAAATTATAAATGAAATTGTTACAATACATATACAGCACATACACTATACATTACATCTTTACATTATATATACAGTACATACATTATAGATTAAATCTCCACACTACATGTATAGTTCATACACTATATATTACATCTTCACACTATATACAGGACATATACTACACAATGCATCTCTACATTACTTAAACACTACACACATTATTGACAACTATATATACAGGACATAAACCATCCATTACATTTATACATTACATGTGACATTCCAGGCCCACTCAGCCAGTCAGCGGCAGGACACCTGTAGCTTTTCCCCCTGCTGGTCCATCCTGGATATTGCTATCTGTGACTGTTCCTCATGCTGATCCATCTGGATGCTACTCCTGAATGCCGCAGTTCCTCATGCTGATCCATCCTGGATGCTGCTTCTGGCTTTGGAGCTGCTTCCTTTCCTGGTCCTCTCTGGCTGCTGCTTCTGTGAAGAATGACCACAAGCAGCTGTGTGCAGCTATTTATACCCAGTGAGCTGCGCTCTGATTGGTGGAAATTCCAAGCCATAACATTGCATACATTATGGGCAGGGCTGCTTTCTGATTGGTGGAAATTAGCTGATGACCTCACAATATGTATGACCTAATAGGAGTGCTGCTCTCTGATTGGTGGAAAATCCAAGCCATAACATCGCATATATTATAGGCATTGCTGTTTTCTGATTGGTGGAAATTCCTTGATGACCTCACAATATGCATGATCTCATGGCAGTGATGATCTCTAGTGATGACATCACAGACATTATGGGAAGTGCTGCTTTCTGAATGTCTCCATAGACATTTATGTGGAAAAGAGATGGAATATGTCACAATGTGATAGTAAGACATGTCATGTTATGTATGGCGGCCAGCAGATGGCAGTATAACCCACACACAGACACCTGCTCCATGTTAATGATGCTGCCCCTACATCCAGGCTGCTGGAGGTATGACAGGTGCAGCCAGCAGGTGGCAGTATAACCCACACACACACCTGCTCCATGTTACTGATGCTGCCCCTACATCCAGGCTGCTGGAGGTATGACAGGTGCAGCCAGCAGGTGGCAGTATAACCCACACACACACACCTGCTCCATGTTACTGATGCTGCCCCTACATCCAGGCTGCTGGAGGTATGACAGGTGCAGCCAGCAGGTGGCAGTATAACCCACACACACACACACACGTGCTCCATGTTACTGATGCTGCCCCTACATCCAGGCTGCTGGAGGTATGACAGGTGCAGCCAGCAGGTGGCAGTATAACACACACACACCTGCTCCATGTTACTGATGCTGCCCCTACATCCAGGCTGCTGGAGGTATGACAGGTGCAGCCAGCAGGTGGCAGTATAACCCACACACACACCTGCTCCATGTTACTGATGCTGCCCCTACATCCAGGCTGCTGGAGGTATGACAGGTGCAGCCAGCAGGTGGCAGTATAACCCACACACACACCTGCTCCATGTTACTGATGCGGCCTCCATCTTCCTGGGTTAGGAGTGGAGCCTGTAAGAGGTTGCTGTATGTTTCTCCTTGTTCTGTGTTATGGGGGCCCTTCTACTACTACTGGGGGTCCTGTCACTCTCCCTGTACGGGGTCCTATAGGAGACAAGCCATAGAGAAGCAATGGCTGTCATTATAGGGGAGGGGGTCAGGGTCTCTGCTATGAGGGAGGTCTATGGCGGTCACTGTTATTGGGAAGTGCTCTATACTATAGCTGCCATTATTATGGGGGTCTATGGCGGCCACTGGTATGAGAGGGTTTATGTCTGTCACTCTTATGGGGGCATTTACAGCTGACACTACTGTAGGGGTCTATGGTGGTCCCTGTTATGGAGATGTCTATTGCAGTTTGCTGTATCATATATCCTGTGTGAGTTGCCCCCATAGAGCAGCACTGGCACATACTGTTCTCCCTGTGGCCATTAGCCCCCTCCATGCTGTACACTGCAGCACATCTCATTGTCCTGCCATTATTAGTGAGTTATGGGCTCCGCTCCATCCCTGGACCATGTGACCTGCGCTCAGTACAGCTATATCATACAGCGGATTATGTGTAGAGCAGAGGTCGGGGTGGTCGGTTGCCAAGGAAACTTTATAGCATCCAGCAAGTTCAGGGTACAAGTCCTATGGATTAGATCAGTCATGTCAAACTCTGGCTCATGGTGCCATTATTTGTGGCCCACCAGGCAATTCAGAGTTTTAATTACATCTGGCCTGCGATGGCTACTATATAAGAGACTATGGGGGAGGGCTGGCTACTATATAAGAGACTATGGGGGAGGGCTGGGTACTATATAAGAGACTACGGGGGAGGGCTGGCTACTATATAAGACACTATGGGGGAGGGCTGGCTACTATACAAAAAAGACTATGGGAGAGGGCTGGCTACTATATGAGACTATTGGGGAGGGCTGGCTACTTTATGGGAAACTTGGGGGGCTGGCTACTATGTGGGGCAATTTTTTTGGGGGGGCTAATATATGGGTTGGGGAGTAATCATATCATAGCAATTTATCATGTCATTTATTATAGTGCACGGGGCTGGGAGACGCACACCACTGACAGTGCCAAGAACAACGCACGCTGCTCTGACAGTGCCAGCACCGCAGCATTCGTGCTTCAATAATTATCTAGGTTGGCCCGCGACTTTGTCCAATTTTTTTAATTTTGGCGCACTGTGTATTTGAGTTTGACACCACTGGATTAGATATAGTGGGGGTCATGTTGTTGGATCTGTAGTAGATAAATCCCGACACTCACAATAAGGTAATGATTCTTTTATTAAAGTGATTCAAGCAGGTACATGTGAGAGGACGTGTTTCGGCCTATAGCCTTCATCAGCGCCTAAACGCGTCCTCTCACATGTACCTGCTTGAATCACTTTAATAAAAGAATCATTACCTTATTGTGAGTGCCGGGATTTATCTTCTACAGTGCGTGGTTTTTCCTCCTACCACGAGCACCACTCACTGGACAGAGTGCCGTCTTCTACCTAACTATGTTATTAGATCTGTGTCTCCTGCTGATCTGAGGAAGGGGTTGGGGTTCTGCTTTACAGACCCCCTATAGTATTTCTGGGCGCAGGTCACATGGTCCAGGGAAGGGCCCGGAGCGGAGCTGATAACTCTCTAATAAAGGAGTCAGTAGGTGGGTGAGATGTGCTGCAGTGTACAGCATGGAGGAGGCTGATGGCCGCAGGAGAAAACATTATGTCACTGGGCTTCTTATTGCTTCATGACATCAATGTTACTCCTGAATAGCCTTACCTAGAGGCTGCAGGATATATATATATATATATATACATACATAGGGGATCATATAGGAGCTGTGCAGGATATATATATATACATAGGGGATCCTATAGGAGCTGTGCAGGATATATATATATACATAGGGGATCCTATAGGAGCTGTGCAGGATATATATATATACATAGGGGATCATATAGGAGCTGTGCAGGATATATATATATATATATATATATATATATATATACATAGGGGATCATATAGGAGCTGTGCAGGATATATATATACATAGGGGATCATATAGGAGCTGTGCAGGATATATATATATATATATATATATATATATATATATACATAGGGGATCCTATAGGAGCTGTGCAGGATATATATATATATACATAGGGGATCATATAGGAGCTGTGCAGGATATATATATATATATATATATATATATATATATATATATATATATATACATAGGGGATCATATAGGAGCTGTGCAGGATATATATATATATATATATATATATATATATATATATATATACATAGGGGATCATATAGGAGCTGTACAGGATATATATATACATAGGGGGTCATATAGGAGCTGTACAGGATATATATATACATAGGGGGTCATATAGAAGCTGTACAGGATAGATATATATATATATATATATATATATATATATATATACACATAGGGGATCATATAGGAGCTGTGCAGGAGATATATATATATATGTATATATATATATACACATAGGGGATCATATAGGAGCTGTGCAGGAGATATATATATATATGTATATATATATATATATATATATATATACACATAGGGGATCATATAGGAGCTGTGCAGGAGATATATATATATGTATATATATATATATATATATATATATATATATATACATAGGGGGTCATATAGGAGCTGTGCAGGATATATATATATACATAGGGGATCATATAGGAGCTGTGCAGGATATATATATATATACACATAGGGGAACATATAGGAGCTGTGCTCGGGCAATGAACAGCAGGAATCGGGCACAGAGAGACAATCCTGTCCATCCCAATAACCGGCACACGTCCCACAGCATCAGCATCACCGCGGCCGTTGTTCTGTAATATGGAGACTATCCGGAGGTCCCTTATTGCTTCTGGAAATGAAGCTTCTCCATTGTTTAGTATAATGAAGGTGACATGGAGGCCATTTCTTCCTATAAGGGAGAAGATGACATCACAAACCTGTCAGTAGGGGATGCCAACATATACCGTGGCCCAGCGGCTTCTGTGCAATTCATAGTTGGTGTCAGAATGTGTCCACAAACATTTATGTGACATCACAGCTGCCGGATACGGAGGAGATGAGAACCTGTCACAATGGTATTAGGGTGTGTAATGGCATGTATGGTGGCTGATAACAGAGAGGCAATAGCTGGATATGTGTATAATACACAGACTGCCTGAGAGGGTATCTCCCTGTTAGGTAAATGCTTCACTATCACAATATGCACATGTGCAGCTATTGCCTCGCTGTTATCAGTCTCCATACATGACATGGCTGAAGCCTTCTGCCCCCTGATTCCTTCCAAATACAGCGCCATACCTGGCCTCAGGTTGGGAGTGGTATTACAACTTGGTTCCATTCACCTAAATAGAACTGAGCCGCAATACCACACACAAAGGAAAAGGAAAAGAGTGGCGCTGGTTTTAGAAAAGAAGCAGCGGTGTGTTATTTATTCCTGGATAACCCCGATATATCGGGAATATGTCGGCTCCATATCAGGTACAGAGCTGCAGATCCCGGCAGACAGGTGTTAGGGAGATAGAAGTGACTGGATCTTTAGTCGCTATTTGTAAACCTTTGAAGTCGTCCTTTTCATAAGCAGCTGAAGTGTCAGAGCGACAGCAGCAGCAGCAGCACCGCCCTGTATGTCACTCAGTGTAGGAAGGGGCGGGAGGAGGTGGGGCTGTGGCTTGGCTCCGCCTCTGTGACACTTCAGCTGGTAACGAAAAGGACAAATATAACACATTACAAGCGGTGATCAGCGGCGCTAAAGGTCCTGTCACTTCTATCTCCCCAGCACCTGTCTGCTGGGATCTGCAGCTCCGCACCTGGTATGGACCTCACTGCTTCTCTTTAAGGGCACGTTCACACATACTTAGTCCATTGCGGATCTGATGCTGCCGATTCCATCAATTTATATAAATACCTCAAATCTGCAACATGAAACCCGGAGCGGATTAAGTCCATGTGACGGCTCCCTGAGGATTGGCGGCTACTCCCGGCCATCGCTGTGCGCTTGTTCCCCAGGTGACAATATGGCGGCCGCCCCTGTCAGCTATGGTACTGTACATGGCATTACATGATGTCAGTCACACATGGCCGGGCCTGTCAGGACGTAATATTCTGTGCGGAGCTGCAATCCCCCCAATAAATAAATAAACACATGAACGTCCGCGGTTCGTTTAATAAAGGACAATAAAATAACAGAGCAAATGGCAAATAAATATTTAATAAATTAATTTAAAGAAAACATAAAATCCCATGAGCCATTGCCAGAGCTGGGAGACTAGCTGCCACTATTATACGCTGCCACCTGGAGGACGTCATCATAATAATGGCGGCCGGGCTCTTCTTTCTTGTAGTGACTGGCACCGACTGACCCAGACCCCCCACACCCCCACTTATAGTAACTGCTGCTTTTCCCGCTGGCTGACAGCCGCCATTCAGGGGAGACAGCTGCCATATACTGCCCAGAGACAGAAACTTCCAGAAGAGCCAAACCATCTGTAGAGAGAAAACGGGGGAGAACATCCGAGGACTAAACCAACCGCCCTAAAAGCCTTAACTAACACTGAGCTAGAAGAGGGGATACAAATCTGTCTGACCACCTTACTATGAAAAGGGGGGCTCTGCCATATACAGGTACATATAGTAGTAGTCTTTCCTGCTTCTGGTGGTTTTTCTAGCAGATTTTCAGGTGTTTTCTTCCTTTAGTATAAATAAATATAGACATTATTTTATCTGCGTTTTATCCCATGTTTTTTCTTCCATTACAAGTCATGTTGCAGAATCTGAGTCACTGTCGTGAATTTTTTATTTTTTGCAGAAATCAATAGTCCAGGCGATTTTAAGAAACTTTGCAATTGGGTTTATTAGCCGAAAAATGAATTTTTATCATGAAAAAGCAGTTTGAAGCTCTTCCCCTGTCTTCATTGTTCTTCTATGGAGAGAGGGAAATGAGACACCAAAACAGGACAAGAAAGAGTTAATTAAAAGCTACATCACAGGGCTCTCTCCTTTGCAGTCACTACTGACCTCTCTGACCTCTGAATAGCTCCCCCGCTGTGTAATCCTTTGTTCTCTGCTCTCTGCTGCCACATTTCTCCTCCATCTCTCCTCCCCCTCTCCATAGCACAGACAGGATGTGTGTGATTGAGATGTCCTGATTCTGAGCAGTGGATGACAGAAAGAAGAGGAGGGGGAGACCTGGGAAAAGGCTTTTAAAATGCAGATAATGGCATATTTGCCTAATAAACCCAATTACAAAGTTTCTTAAAATCGCCTGGACTATTGATTTCTGCAAAAAAAAAAAAAAATCACGACAGTGACTCTTGAAGTAAAGAATTGGGGGGGGGGGGGGGGTGCGGCACAGGGAAGACGCCATTATGCCCCTCATCCTATACAAGTCTATGGGAAGAAAAAAACTGTAATGCTTAGTATTTATGGTTGCCTGGATACCAATAGAGGCTAGTACCTGTGGTTGCCTGGTTACCAGTGTGGTCTAGTGGCTGTGGTTGCCTGGATACCAGTAATGCCTTATACCTGTGGTGTCCTGCATACCAGTAATGCCTAGTACCTGTTGTTACCTGGATACTTATAAAGTTTAGTACCGGTGGTTACCCAGATACTAGTAATGCCTGGTACCTTTGGTTGCCTGGATACCAAGAAAACCTAGTATCTGTTGTTACATGGATACTAATAAAGCTTAGTATTGGTGGTTGCCTGGATACGATTAATGCCTAGTATTGGTGGTTGCCTGGATACAGGTAAAGCTTAGTATCAGAAACAAGTAATGCCTAATACCTGTGCTTTCCTGGATACCACCTACTACCTGAGGTTGTCTAGATAGCATTACCAATAAAATCTAGTACCTGTGGTTGCCTGGATACCAGTAATGCCTAATACTTGTGGTTGCCTGGATACCAGTAACACCTAGATACCAGTAATACCTAGTACCTGTGGTTGCCTGGATACCAGTAATGCCTAATACTTGTGGTTGCCAGGATACCAGTAACACCTGGATACCAGTAATACCTAGTACCTGTGGTTGCCTGGATACCAATAAATCAGACAACAATAGCTTCACAAGCAATAGATAATGAAATATATGCTATATCCCTATTGTGCCACTAGGTGTCAGTGTCTATTACTTATATACAGAACCCCCCCAGCAATACATTATACACCAACAAACCATGGGCAGAATTTCCAGGACATTTGTGCTATTTATTCAGGATGAGATAAAACATAAGATACAATATAATAACTACAAAATGTTACAGAAATGACCATATAAAATGTGAGTAGTGACCATGAAATATGTCCAAGTGTCATATAAGCTTTTAGTACAGGGTAATATACTCTCTCTTATATCTACCTGTATCCGGCCCAGATCTGCAGTAACTTCCCCACAGACGTCCTGTTCTCCTGCCCTCACCCATTATCACATGGTGGCGCACACACACGCTGGATGTCCCGACGCGCGTTTCACACATCCACATCCATCCTCTCCCTTTTATAGTCTCTATCTGACTCCATTGCATCCTTTTCTTTAGGATCTTCCGCACACAGTAACGGAAGTCAAAGGGACGTCACATCTGTGCCGGCCGCTCAACCCAGGCGTGCATGTCCGAGAAGCCATGACATCACGGACCTACACAGCAGGGATACTGAGGCCACACGGAGGGGACGTGCTCATTGACCGCCAGCTGTGCGTGCTCCTCCGGTCACCATCCTGTCTGATACATGGGACGTCAATAGCCGCACTGTAGCTGGACAAAGCACACCACCAATAGTCCTTCCATTTCCTTACAGGTGTGATAGATCACCTATATCCCCATCTACTCTCCAGATAGAAAGTGCCAGAGCAATATGTAATATATGATAGAAAAGTGTAATAAACGTATATAGATGACAGCTATAACAATAACTATTATTAGTCTAATGTACAGTCACAAAAATTATCTATATTATATTATCTACATTATAGTATGTTATATGTCATAAGAAAAATATATAACCACCTGAGGTATAGCACGTTACCTCTGGCAGCTATATAGTTTAGATGACACTATGCACTTTATTGATTGTCCAGTAGGAACAATGTGATATTGTGGTTTACTGTGGTTACTGTCATTGTTATTTAGGCGCATGCACTTTACTATTCTTTAGTGATTGTTACAATCCCTGAGAATACTTTATAGAATATTGTAACTATTCATATGTAAATGACCTTGTACTAACACTTGCTCACATAGTAACCCCAAACCATCATTGCTTTTATGGGGTGTTTTTATATTTTTATATGGATAATCATGAATAAAGATTATATTAATATACCTTGGTATCATGTGTCTATTTTTGGGTGGAAAAGTAGGTGTTGTGTAATAGAATCCTAGCAGGATATGAAGCCGCCGCCGCTGTGAGTCCAGATGAGCGGTGACACAGCCGCCGCCGCTGTAACAATGTAGCTATTAGTCCAGATCTCATCATCCACAGATCCAGCCCCAGGAATTCAGCTCCTTTGTCTCCATCTGGAGGAGTGTGACTGCTCCTCTCACTAGGGGGATAGGAGAGACACAGGAACTGTTCTAGATGCAGCAAACCCCTTTACTATTCACTTACTGTGTCTCTCCTATCCCCCTAGTGAGAGGAGCAGTCACACTCCTCCAGATGGAGACAAAGGAGCTGTATTTATGTCAGGGATAGTCTTAAATCGACAGTCATCCAAAATACATATAAAGAGCTGGAGACTCTCTGGGTTTGTATGCAGTCCAAAGAGGGATCTGTTATTAGGATATGTGTTATCTATAGGCCTCCGGGGGAAAGTGAGGACTATGATAACATGCTGATGGATGAAATTACTAAAATGTCATTAAAGGGGGACATTGTAGTTATGGGTGACTTCAACATGCCGGATGTGGATTGGAATATCCCTTCTGCACTTACATGTAAAAACAAGAATGTAATGGAGGCCCTTACAGGGGCATCTCTAAAGCAGCTAGTGATGTCACCAACCAGAGGAGAGAACATTCTAGATTTAGTATTTACTAATGGGGATCGGGTGTCTGAAGTTAGAGTGGAAGAAAATTTAGGTTCCAGTGACCACCAGTGTCTATGGTTTGACCTACAAACTGACTGCGTCCAATCCCATACTACAACAAGAATATTGGATTTTAGGACGATAGATTTTAATAAAATGGGGGAGTATCTAGATAAAGAATTAAGAGGGTGGGATAAAACATCGGGGGCGAGCACTCAGTGGGCAGAATTAAAAAATACCATATTAAAGGCAACTAGACTACATGTGCGAGAAGTTAGCAAAAGTAAAAGGAAGAAGAATCCATTATGGTTTACTAGAGAGGTTAAGGCCATTGTAAAGGGAAAAAAGGCAGCGTATAGGAAGTATAAGGAGACTGGGAATGAAGCTGACAGAGAGACGTATAAAAGTATACAGAAGGAGGCAAAGCAGATTATAAATGCTGCTAAAGTCTCAAAAGAAGAAGAAGAAATTGCAAAATCTGTTAATGAGGGGAATAAAACCTTCTTCAGATATATAAGTGACAGGAAGAAGAAGCAGAATGGCTGCAGCATTACTAAAATAAGTAATGGGGAGAATACATTTATTGATGGAGATAAGGCGGTCACTGACTATTTGAATAGTTACTTTTGCTCAGTGTTTTGAGAAGGAGGCCTTCACAATCACAGGATGGTTGGACACAGCATTGCCTCCAGCTATATGGGTTCAGCTCCAGTATTTTCAGAGGCTGAAGTTGCAGAGGAACTTGTGCGTTTAAAGCTGAATAAGGCGATAGGTCCATATGGCATCCATTCCAGGGTTCTTAAAGAACTCAGATCAGTGATTGCTTCGCCCCTGACAGATCTGTATAACCAATCCCTGCTAACAGGAGATGTCCCCGATGATTGGAGAATGGCCAATGTTATACCAATCCACAAGAAGGGGAGTAGAGAAGAGCCCAGTAACTACAGGCCAGTGAGCCTGACATCTGTAGTAGTGAAAATGATGGAAACTCTTCTAAAAAAGAAGATAATGGATCACCTAAGAATCAACAATTTGATGGATCCAAACCAGCATGGCTTTACTGAGGGCCGATCATGTCAGACTAATCTCATTGATTTCTTTGATTATGCCACAAAAGTGCTGAATGAAGGTGGCGCTGTGGATATCGCCTATCTGGACTTCAGAAAAGCTTTTGATACAGTTCCCCATAAAGATCTGATAGAGAAGTTGGAGAAAAGTGGACTTAATCCCTGGATAGTTCAGTGGATTTGTGGTTGGCTGAAGGATAGATATCAGAGGGTTGTTGTTAATGGTGTATATTCCGAGCAGAGACTGGTTACAAGTGGTGTGCCACAAGGGTCTGTTCTGGGTCCTATTCTTTTTAATATGTTTGTAAGTGACATAGGAGAAGGGTTGGTAGGTAAAGTTTGTCTGTTTGCTGACGACACAAAAGTTTGCAACAGGGTTGATATTCCTGGAGGTGTCAGTAATATGGAAAACGATTTAGCTTTGCTAGATAAGTGGTCCAAACAGTGGAAATTGAAGTTCAACGTTTCCAAATGTAAAATAATGCACTTGGGGAGGAGGAATCCTCTATCCGAGTATCACATTGGCAGTTTTGTGTTGGAAAAGACTTTAGAAGAGAAGGATTTAGGCGTAGTGATTTCTGACAGCCTTAAAATGAGTCACCAATGCAACCAGGCGGTGGGGAAAGCAAATCGCATGCTGGGCTGTATAGCCAGAGGTATAACCAGTAGGAAGAGGGAGATTGTGATCCCGCTGTATAGAGCTCTGGTGACATCACATCTGGAATACTGTGTCCAGTTCTGGAGACCTCACCTGAAAAAGGACATTGATAAAATAGAACGGGTCCAAAGACGGGCTACAAAAATGGTGGAGGGTGTGAGGCATAAACCATATCAGGAAAGACTGAAGGATTTGAATCTGTATAGTCTGGAGGAAAGAAGAGAAAGGGGGGACATGATTGAAACCTTTAAGTATGTTAAAGGACTAAATAAGGTTCAGGAGGGAAGTGTTTTAGTAAAAAAAACTGAGCTCAAGAACAGGAGGACACAGTGAGAGGTTAGTTGGGGTAAAAATCAGAAGCAACGTGAGAAAATATTATTTTACTGAAAGAGTAGTAGATACCTGGAACAAACTTCCTGCAGAGGTGGTTGGTAAATCTACAATAACAGAATTTAAACACGTCTGGGATACACATATATCCATCCTAAGATAATAAGAAAGAAAATACTAAAAGGGCAGACTAGATGGACCCAGTTGTCTTTTTCTGCCGACAATCTTCTATGTTTCTATGTTTCTAATTCCTGGGGCTGGATGTGTGTATGAGGAGATATGGACAAATAGCTACATTGTTATGGCGGCGGCGGCTGTGTCACCATTCATCTTTACAGTATCCATATAGGACATAGTCAAAAGTAAAAGTCAAGAATCACTTTTACATAAGTCTGACACCTGACCCCTGATTAATACAAAGTCAAAGTCAAAAATCATTTTTACACAAGTGCGACAAGTAACTTCTGATACCTGACTTCTGACTACTGACCATTGACAACTGACTTTTGACTACCTCTACCTGACGTCTGACTACTGAACATTGACTTCTGACTACTGACCATTGACAACTGACTTTTGACTACCTGTAGCTGACGTCTGACTCCTGAACATTGACAACTGACTTCTGACTACTGACCATTGACAACTGACTTTTGACTACCTCTAGCTGACGTCTGACTACTGAACATTGACAACTGACTTCTGACTATTGACCATTGACAACTGACTTTTGACTACTTATATTGACTACCTATACCTGAATACTGACCATTGACAACTGACTTTTGACTATGTATACCTGACTTCTGATGAAATAATGTGTGCTATCTTATCTATGACTGTCTTTTTTTTTTTTTTTGCAGAAATTAGTAGTATAAGCGATTTTAGGAAACTGTATAATAGGTTTTACAAGGCAAAAAAGCCTCTTTCTGTAATCAAAAAGCAATTTCCAAGCCTCCCCCCCTCACTTCTTATCTGTTAATTATCAGGCAAATCCGTCTTCATTACAGAGAAGCCAGTGAAGACAGGTTCTGCTGTGTCCATTATATCCTATAGAGGGAGGAGAGGCCGAGGGAGATGAGTGAGCAGGAAGAAGAGACATGAAGGTCAGCTGTTTGTAGACTGTCCGGGCACCTAAACCGATGGATTCATGGGTCAGAAAAGTCAGTGCTTATCTAGGAACTTGCTGAGAGAAGATTGCAGGGTGTTGTGCTGTGCAGGACTGCTCTGTGCTCACTCACTCCTCTCAGCCCCTCCCCTCTCCATAGAGCATAATGGACACACAAATCCTGCTTCTTCTGAAGTGAGGGGGGAGCTAGGAAAACAGCTTTTTCAGTACAGAAGGAAACTTTTGGTAAATAAAACCTATTACAGAGTTTCTTAAAATCGCTTGTACTACAGATATTTATTGTCCCTATTCATATAAAAAAAAATTAAATAAATAAAGCAGGGGTGCTCGCATGTGCGGTTAGATCCTTTAAAAACTTAAGAATCAAAACAGCTCCGTATTGGTCACCTGGATCAGTCGTGTTGTTTGACACAACTCAAAATACAGCGTGAAAGTAGATGGGGAGCTGCCGCCACCCTTCGGAACGCCCTCCTGGGTCCGGTAAGTAGATCAAGAGGATGGAAGTAGACAAATGGATGGCTTCCAAAGGTGCTCATACCCTTCAGGATCCAAGAAAAGTCCAATAGAAAGTTGACAGCAACTCTTTTATTGGTAATGAAGAGGGCACCAATAACCTAGAAACATGTTCTCCATTTAACCAATAAAAGAGTTGCTGTGCACTTTCTGTTGGACGCAGCTTTTCTTGGATCCTGAAGGGTACAGGCGCCTTTGGAAGCCATCCATTTGTATACTTCTCTCCTGTTGAAGTCCCTATCACATGATGTGTAATATCTCTAAAATGTCAGCAGTTATGTATTACAAGTCCCTATTCAGTTTGAGTTTCACTTTCACTTTCAGTATTCAGGTAACAAAATGAAGTGATATCTGATCTCTGACTTGTCAGAAGTTTTGAAACATTGTATTTGTTTCAGTTTTGCAAATATCCGACCTATTGCTGACCTGGAACAGAAGCACTAAAATTGCTGACTGAATGTGTGGAGCCCTGAAGCTTCTCTGCATGAAGAATAAGTGTCTGGGCAGGGACGTTATTTATGTCGTGAGAGACGGGAGCGCATGGGGCGCTGGTTGATTGCATACTAGAGCTCAGTGCATACTGATACCACTGCTCTGTCTGCAGCTGCCGGGATCACGCTGCCAGGGATGGGATGTGTGGGGCTGGAGGTGGAAAATGTCACAACCGGCACCCTGTGCTGCTGCCTAGCAATTAAAGTGAAACTCCAACAAAATAGGGACTTATAATACTTTACTGCTGACATTTCAGAGATAAGATGTCTCAAGTCAGTAGTCAAACGTCAGTTGTTGGGAGTCAAAAGTCAGTTGTCAGTAGTCAATAGTCAGTTGTCAGAAGTTAGTTGTCAATGCTTAGGTATAAGAGTCAGGTGTCACACTTGTGTAGAAATGATTCTTGACTCGTACTTCTGACTATGTCCTAATATGGACACTACTGGAGGATAGGACATAATTGAACAGCAGAATAGTGAGTGCAGCTCTGGAGGATAAGACATAATGTAATGGCTGGAGAAGTGGATCCGCTGAATAACCGCTAGCGATGCCAAAGCTGCACCAGGGAGCAAAGTCTAAGGCGCCTCTGGTTTTCACCAGAGCCCGCCGCGAAGTGGATTGGACTTGCTGCAGCAGGCGACCCTAATCACTACACATAGGCAGGATCACAGCAGGACTCACGGCTGGAACCAGGGCAGTAGTTTCAGACAGCAGGAACCACTGGCAGCAGGGACGTGCAGGAACCACGGGCAGGAATCACGGCAGAGCTGGGGCCATACTCTAAGGATAGCTAAGCAGAGACACCAACAGGGAGGTCAGGGCAGTGTCAGATATTTATAGGGGCTGTGCTAGGAGCAAAGACAAGTTAAGAGTGTACTGCCCCTTTAAATTTAACTGAGCTGGCGGGCATGCGCCCCAGGGGGTGGAATACCATGAGTAAGGACCTGCGAGCCTGAAACATGTTGGTCTGAAGGTTTTGGAGTGTGTTTTTATACAAAGACGTTTGTATAGAGGATTGGACTACACCGAGTTGTTTAATATCTTTTCCATTCGTGTTCCAGTTGGGCTGTTCCTGCCAGACAGCGATCCGAGCACAGGTGCATGGTTCCCGGCAGTAGTGATCAGCCATTGACTTTCCTCACCACTTGGTGACTAAGACCAGTTACATTTGGGAGCATTTCATTTGTCAGCTCTTAGGTGGAATACCCCTTTAACTTCGCTTTATAGGACACATGAACTTTTTCTTCCCACAGTCAAATAAAAAGTGTATAAGGTGGAAAATACGGTGTGTGTGTGTGTGTGTGTATATATATATATCTAATGGTAGACCCTCAATAAGCTTTTCTTCTATGATTTATATAATAACTTTTAGGCCATGTTCCCACTACGTGAGAGACTGGCCGTTCCGTGACCTGGCCGGGTAACGGAACGGCCGGTCTCTGTAAAGATCATTTCGGCCGGTACTTAAGTACGGGCCGGATCATCTTTCCGGCCGCAGTGTTCTGATTCGGGCGTATCAGCGCGTGCTCGCATCAGAACTCTCCTAGCACACAATGAAGCAAGCGGCCGGAGCTTACTATACTGTACTGTAGTATTCTCAAATAAAAAACTATACTTTTTTAAAATGATATAACAAAGAAATATGTAATGAATATAAATCTGTAATCTGTGGAGAACCCCTTTCGAGATAATCAAAATGCAAACTATACGCAGAGGAAAATCCTTCCCTTAGCTGCTTCTATTAATCTCTTAAAGGGAACCACGATTGTGCTGATATGTTTCCCAGCTGCAGAGTATAGACTACTGTGCTGCTCCCCGAGGCCACCAGCCATGTCTGCAGCTGTAGCTTTACAAAGGGGAAAAAGTGGTTTTATTCCGATGCGCGAGGCCAAGAAGGGGGGGAGGGGTCATCTGAGAGCTGCCTGTAACTAGTCGCTGCCCTCTGCCTGTCAATCATCCCTGCAGAGCATGCTGACAAGCAGAGAGCTGTGACTAGTTACGGACAGCCACCCTGCCAGATGACTAGATGACTAGACATGGCGGGTAGCCTCCTCTAGAATGATTAACAGCAGGGGCGCCGCAATCATGAGGCGACCCGAGTCGTCTGCCTCAGGCGGCGCCACCAGCTGTCTTCATGGGGGCGGCATTCAGTGGCAGATTATAATATGAGCGGTTCGGGCGGCCACCCACATTATAATCTGCCACTGATTCCCGGAATGCATGTACCGGAGTCCCCCCGCGCCCGGACAGCATCTGTAATGAGATGCTGTGAGCGGGGGAGACTGTATTCATAAGCGCCGCGCTGTAATGAATCAGCCGCGCGGTGCTGTTACTACAGCGCGGCGCTTATGAATACAGTCTCCCCCGCTCACAGCATCTCATTACAGATGCTGTCCGGGCGCGGGGGGACTCCGGTAAATGCATTCCACGTCCGTGATCCGTCAGGATCACGGAACGTGGGAATGCAGCCTTAGTCCCCCGGCTGATGTGCGGCTGCCGGAGGTGTCCTGTCCTGTCCCCGGCAGCGCGCGCATCAGAGAGATCCCCGTGCGCCGGAAGTCACAGCCACAGGCGCACGGGGAGCTCTCTGATGCGCGCGCTGCCGGGGACAGGACGGGACACCCCCGGCAGCCGCACATCAGCCGGGACCAGACCAGAGAGGCTCGACGGGGGAACGGAGGGCAGGTGAGTTGTGTACTGTTTTTTGTTTTTGTTTTATCTGCTGTGCGGGGGGGGGGGGGGGGGGGGGGGAGAGGGAGGAGGGGGAGAGGGGGACCATCTATAAGGTAGGGGGGGAAGGGGACCATCTATAAGGGAGGGGGGAAAGAGGGGGACGATCTATAAGGTAGGGGGGGAAGAGGGGGACGATCTATAAGGGGGGACCATCTATAAGGGAGGGGGAGAGGGAAGAGGGGGACCATCTATAGGGGGGGAAGGGGACCATCTATAAGGGAGGGGGGAAAGAGGGGGACCATCTATAAGGGGGGGCCATCTATAAGGGAGGGGGGAAAGAGGGGGACCATCTATAAGGGGGGGACCATCTATAAGGGAGGGGCGGGAGGGGGGCTGTCTATAAGGGGGGGGGAAGAGGGGGACCATCTATAAGGGGGGGGAAGAGGGGGACCATCTATAAGGGAGGGGGAAAGAGGGGGACCATCTATAAGGGGGCATCTATAAGGGAGGGGGGAGAGGGGGACCATGTATAAGGGGGGGGAGGGGGACCATCTATAAGGTAGAGGGGACCATCTATAAGGGAGGGGGAGAGGGGGACAATCTATAAGGGAGAGGGGACCATCTATAAGGGGGGGGGGAGAGGGGGACCATCTATAAGGGGGGGAGAGAGGGAAGAGGGGGACCATCTATAAGGGGGGGAAGAGGGGGACCATCTATAAGGGGGGGGGGGGAGAGGGGGACCATCTATAAGGGAGGGGAAAGAGGGGGACCATCTATAAGGGAGGGGGGAGAGGGGGACCATCTATAAGGGGGGGGGAGAGGGGGACCATCTATAAGGGGGGGGACCATCTATAAGGGGGGGAAGAGGGGGACCATCTATAAGGGGGGGAAGAGGGGGACCATCTATAAGGGGGGAAGAGGGGGACCATCTCCTAAAAGATCAGCACCCTCCTCTCCTGACATCCTCTGTGCTGCTGTGACCTCTCCTAAAAGATCAGCACCCTCCTCTCCTGACATCCTCTGTGCTGCTGGGACTTCTCCTATAGGATTAGCACCCTCCTCTCCTGACATCCTCTGTGCTGCTGGGACCTCTCCTATAGGATTAGCACCCTCATCTCCTGACATCCTCTGTGCTGCTGGGACCTCTCCTATAGGATTAGCCCCCTCCTCTCCTGACATCCTCTGTGCTGCTGGGACCTCTCCTATAGGATTAGCCCCCTCCTCTCCTGACATCCTCTGTGCTGCTGGGACCTCTCCTATAAAGTCAGCCCCCTCCTCTCCTGACATCCTCTGTGCAGAAAGGGACCAAACATTATGTTTATTGGGGACAGCAGTGGGGGGGGGGGGGGGCAGTAGTGGATTATAATGTGGGCGGATTGACGGGGGGGGGGGCGTCATTCTATAGTTCGCCTCGGGCAGCAGAGAGGCTAGAATCACCCCTGATTAACAGCCAAAGGAGGTGGAGCCTGAAGGCAACAGTAGCTGAATGGGAGAGTCGGAGAGTGGGATGCTGGATCACAGCAGCAGCGCACTAGGTAAGTATGCACTGCTGTGATCTGCAAACTGACAGAACAGATATATACATACCCTATATACATATCTGTGGCTCTGTGCTATCAGTTTCCATTGCTGCACAAATGATACAAGAATCTGACGTACAGCTCGGCCGCTTGATTCTTTTGTGCTGTGTAAAGGCCCCACAAACGAATGCTGATCTTGCTGATCAATAGTCGTCCTTTTAGATGGCCCAACAGTTCATGGTTATTGGCCGCACATTTACAGTTGGTCATTGATCAGCTGATCACTGGTCGTTTTGCCGATTATCAGGAATGAGCGTTCCTAGGAGTGAGGTTCTTAGCGCACAATTGATCACATTGTACGAGCCCATCTGCCACGTCACGGCGACCTCATTCAGATGGGTCCCTACACTAACACTATTATTCTTCTTATCCTCCAATTCCTCTAACCTGTCTGCTAGGGGCTTCTCTACAGGGACTGACTATACATTGCAGGTGATAAAGCTTTTACACCACATGGATCCTGTGCTACATATACAGTGTTAGTGTAGGGACCACCTGAGGGCAGAAGTGCTGCCGGTGGGATCATAAAATAGATGGAAACTGGATATAATAAACTGCGCCCATATAATTTACTAACAATACTGGGGGAAATTGTTAAGAATCAATTGTTTGTATTCACTATAGGGAAACATATTTTAGTTATGGGGCTTTGGGGGTGCAGGCCGAGCTTTATTATCTCTATATAGAAGCATTTAATAAGTAATAAGTAAGTAATAAGTTTTCTCCTTATTGTGTGACATTGCACAGTCATGGATACTATATGGGGACTGCACAGAGGGGCCTGATACTATATGGGGCCTGTATAGAGGGTGGACTGCACAGAGGGGCCTAATACTATATGGGGACTGTATAGAGGGTCTTATACATGCACTGCACAGAGGGACCTATCCTATATATGGACCTTACAACTATATACGGGCACAGAGGGGCCTACCTACGATATCGAGGCCCTGGGTAACAAGGGCACCAAAAGCAAATTACATACAGGGGGCCATCTGGCCTAAGGTCAGCCGTGCTTTCATGGATGTGAAGAAATCTGGTTCCTAGTGTAAAAAATCTCACACATGCCTATAGAGATGCCTCCTTGTTCTTCTCCTTGACATGGTCTCCCCTTCCTTCTTGATTCCTGCAAGTGACTGTGTTGGATGCAGGAGACATTCTGAAACTTGATCATACTTGGAATCCTGGTATGACTGGAGCCCCGTCTGTACTGTGTAGCTCCCGGCTGCTATCAGATTATTTTGTTATGACTAATTATTAATTAAACCCCTTAACTCAGGATGTACCCGCAGGGCGGGTAGGAAAGTTCAGAGGGGGGTCATGTTGGGGACTGAGGCTTCTAGTGGGCACGGTCTGATTGCCGTGGCCCACTAATTAGCCATTTAAATGCAGCTTTTGGCTGCATTTAAATGGCCTGCATCCTCCATCCATGGTGGTCTAATGGCGGGATTGTCACTACGCGATGAGATAGCGAAGGGGCAATCCCTGCTTGCTGCTGGGCCAGGGCGTTGTGCCGTAATGGCACTGATCCCACCTTAGCATTCCATTGCTATGGGCTCTGGCAGCTCAGAGCAATAGATCACTCATGGATCTATAAGTATTGCATAGATGTCTATGAGAAATCAGCGTAGTTATAATAGGAGAAAATCTTCTCCCCTAATAAAAGTTTAAATCACCCCTTTTCCTATTTTATAAATAAAAGTAAATAAATTAAAAACATATTTGGTATCACCGCGTGCAGAATTGCCTGAACTATTAAATGATCACATTCTTGATCTTTTACAGTAAAGAGTGTAAGTGGAAAAAATGCAAAAATGCAAATTTTAAGTAAAATCAAATCCAGAAAAATTGTAATAAAAAGCCTTCAAAAAATCGCATATACGCAAGCAAGGTACCAATAGAAAGTACAGATCATAGTGCATAAAATGACACCTCACACAGCCAATAGACCAAAGGATAAAAGCATTATAAGGATGGGAATAGAGCAATTATAAGAAAATGTAGTTTTTTAAATAGGGTTTTAATTTTTTGAAAGTTATAATAAGTTGAATATCCTTCAGACGTGAGGAACATAGATAACATGTCAGTTTTACCATAGGGTGAACAGCGCAAACATAAACCCCCTGAAATGAAATAAAAAAATTGCTTCTTTTTTTCAATTTCATTACACAAATAATTTTTTTACGGTTTCGCTGCATGTTTTATGGAGAAATTAAGTCAGTCAATGCAAAGTATAATGAGTGTCGCAGAAAATAAGGGCTCGTGTGGGTCTGTAGGTAAAAGAATGAAATCGCTATGGCCTTTTAAACATGAGGAGGAAAAAACGTAAACGCAAAAACAAAAATTGGCCTAGTGATCAAAGGGTTAAATGCTGCTGTCAAAACTGACAACTTGTACAAGCTATCCCTGGTGGGATGGTGGTGTGATCGGCTTGCTGTGATGCGATTGAAGCAATCCGATCCATCATACTTACAGCACGGATCCTCTTCTGGTTCCCAGCGATGTACCTGGCTTGGTGATCATTTCAGGCTGTCGGCAGCTGCCTAAAACAATCGAGTGAAAATAAAACATTAATCAATGCAGAACATATGTACTGCACTCATCCCTATAAGCAATCATAGCACTGCTCATGGGCGTTCCCTAGGGGGACTACAAAAAAATGTAACAAAGTTTTTTTAGAAATAAAAAATCCTATCCCATAGTGTAAATCCCCTCCCTCTTCTCATTTTATAAATAAAAATATATGAGTAAACTGGATGCGCATTTCCAGAAGAAAATACATAGTGGTTGAAAAGAGCGCCCCTTTAACAGTGACATCCATTTACAAGAAGGTTCAACCCTTGATTACCTCCCTTTAAGAGAAATTATAGAGCCGTCCCTTCAAGAGTATTGTCTCTTTAAAGCACCTTAGGTGCCGACTCTTGAAGAGTGACTTTAGTGCAGCCCCTTTATGAGTGGCTTTGGTACCGCCTCTTTAAAAGCAACTTTGGTACCGTCTCTTAAAGAGCAACTTTGGTCCCACCCCTTTAAGAGCTAAATTGGCTCCAGCCCTTTAAGAGTGATTTGGTACCGTCTCTCTAAGAGCGACTTTGGTACCGCCCCTTTAAGAGCTACTTAGGCACAGGCCTCTTTAAGAGCGTCTTTGCTACTGCCTCTTCAAGAGCAACCTTGGTACTGTCCCTGTAAGAGCTACTTTGGTACCGTTAATTTTATGAGTGTCTTTGGTACTGCCCCTTGAAAAGGGACTTTAGTGCCGCCCTTTAAGAGTGATTTCAGTGCCATCCTTTTAAGCGTAACTTTCGTACTGTCCCTGTAACATAAACTTTGGTACCGCCCCTTTTAGAGCTAATTTAGCCCCTGTCCTTTAAGAGCGACTATGGTACCGTCCCTATAAGAGCGTTTTTGCTACCGCCCCTTTAAGATCTACTTTGGTACTGTCCCTTTAAGAGTATGTTTGGTACCACCCCTTCAAGAGCCAATTTGGCCCCGTCCCTTTAAGAGCTAATTTGTCACAGACTCCTTTAAGAGCTACTTTGGTACCGGCCCTTTAAAAGCAACTTTGGTACTATCCCTTTCAGAGCAATTTTGGTACCACCACTTTAAGAGCTAATTTGGCCTCAGTCCCTTAAGAGTGATTTTGGTACCATCCCTCTAAGAGCGACTTTGGTACGTCCTATTTAGAGCACATTTGGTACCAATCCTTTAGAAGCTAATCTGGCCTCACCCCAATTTTGGCACAGGCCTCTTTAAAAATGACTTTGGTACCGCCTCTTTAGGAGTGACTTTGGTACCACTTCTTTACGAGTGACTTTGCTACCGCCCCTTTATGAGCGGCTTTGGTACCGCCCCTTTAGGAGTGACTTTGGTACCACTTCTTTACGAGTGACTATGATACTGACTCCTTAACAGTGACATCCACAGCAGCCTTATAATGGTAAAAAATGACGTCTCATATAGCCCTATAAACCAGAACATAAAAGCCTCATAACAACGGTAATAGAGCAATTTTATACACATTTGGTAATTTTTAAAAAAACGTTTTTCTTTTCTTTTTTTTTTTTTAAAGCAGTAAAATAACATTAGTTATATAAGTTGTCATCGCTCTGACTTGAGGAACATAGATAACAGGATAACAGGTCAGTTTTACCATAGGACGAATGGCGAAAAAAGATGAAATCCATGAAACAGCTTTTTATCACAGCACTTTTATGGAAAATTAATTGCAAATTTCAATTGCTATCCCAAACAATAAGACTCCATATGTCTGTAGGTGAAAAAATATAAGTGCTATGGCCTTTTATACACCAGGAGGAAAAAACAGAAGTGCAAAAACAAAAACTAGCCCGATCCTTAAAGAGAACCAATCATGGGCGGAAATTAAAAAATTTTTTTCCGATAATTAGATTAAAATTGTTATTTTAATAATATTTGTAATATGAAATAATTACTTTTAGGGCCGCGTTTTCACAATATACCGATTTTCTTTTCCTGTCTCGCACCGGCTCTTTTCAAAAGAGCCGGCGCGCGACAGGAAGCTCCCGGCATGCCGAGCGGCAGGAAGGGCTCCCATGAGCCTTTGCCACCGCTCTGTAAGTACACAGTGATCCCGCGCTATACAGCGCGAGATCGCTGTGTATGAATATCCTAACTGGGCCTATAAGTGTATTCCTGAAGATACAGACTGCCTGTGCAGTCTGTATCTTATTCTTTTACCTATAGCTGCGGAGCGGAGCGGAGTGGAGCAGTAAGGCCGGGGGCGGCCATCTTGATGACGTCAGTGGTGCGTTCCAGCGCTGGAACGCAAGGGACGTAATCAAGATGGCGCCCGGCTTTACTGCACCGCTACAGAGGAGTGGGTAAAGTATAAGATACAGACTGCCTGTGCAGTCTGTATCTTCAGAAATAAACTTCATGAAGATACAGACTGCCTTTGCAGTCTGTATCTTATACTTTACCTACTCCTCTGTAGCGGTGCAGTAAAGCCGGGCGCCATCTTGATTACGTCCCTTGCGTTCCAGCGTTGGAACGCACCACTGTGACGTCATCAAGATGGCCGCCCCCGGCCTTACTTCTCCGCTATACTGGATTAGGTAAAAGCATAAGATACAGACTGCACAGGCAGTCTGTATCTTCAGGAATAGACTTAGGGACAGAGAATCTTTTATTATAGGGATAGTGATTTTTAGGTGATTGGTGCTCTTTAACCTCTTAAGGACCCATGACGTACCGGCACGTCATGGATCACTGTCACTTAAGGACCCATGACGTGCCGGTACGTCATCCCTTTAAACGGGCGCCGCGGCCGGCCGGGTCCCGATCGGGGGAGATAGCCTGCTATAATACATAGCAGGCCATCTCTCCCTGTCGGCATGGGGGGGGTTAACAACCCTCCATGCCGACGATCGCCGCTATTGGCTGATAAGCCCATAGCGGCGATCGGAACCTTTCCGGGCCATCGGTGGCCCGATGACCCGGAAAAAAATGGCGGTCGGTGCTGTCCGAGGACGGCACCGACCGCCATTACTGTAAAAAGTAATGGTGGTCACGGTACCACCGTCCCGATCGCCGTTAACGGCCGGCCAGCCGGCCGGCCGTTCACGGCGATCAAAGTCCCCACAAGTAATAAATACCTGCTCCGGACCCCTCAGCTAGGTAGCTGAGGGGTCCGGAGCAGGTATTTGTACATTACTCACCTGTCCCGGGGTCCTGATCGGCGTCTTCCGGGTTCCCGGCGTCCTCTTCATCTTCGGCTTCTTCCGTGAGTCCCGATCGTCTCTTTCCGGCTCCAGCGTCGTCTATTTTCGTATTTTTCCGGCTCCAGCGTCGTCTATTTTCGGATCTTGCGCTCTGCTGCCCCCTAGCGGCTGATAAGTGTAATACACGTATCAGCCACTACAGGGATGTTCAGAATGTAGTAAAAAAAAAAATTTTTTTCCCAATTTTTTTTTTTTCTATTTTCCGCACCCTATCGCCGCTGAGTGTTGATCAGCATCGCACGAAAGTGCGCTGCTAATCAGCAACTCCTCCTTTTTGGCGTAGGGTGTTTTTTTTTTATATCCTACTGCCACGGTCTGCTTATAAGTGCCGAACATAAGTGCGGCATTCATCAGCAACACCATTTTTGGCGTAGGTTTTTTTTGTATACTTACTGTAAAAAACACGTAAAAAAACACTACATTACACCACACTACATTGAATAAAGTTTTACACTACACCACTACATACCCCATATACCAATCCCCATATAAAGATGGCCCCCAGGGTGTTTTCGGTGTCGGACGCATACATTATTATTGCCTCCGACACCGAAACAGACAGTGAGGATAAATTGGGGGGATCCTTCTTTCCTCCATTCATCCTCATCCTCCTCATCATCCAGTGACGTGTCTGGGAGTAGCGTAGCGTACGCTGCCCCCCAGACACGTCTTTTCCGCCAGTACCGTCCCAATAAGAGATGACGGTATGGCGTGAAATTCTACAAACTCTGTGAGAGTACCTCAGGGTACACTTACAGATTTAGGGTACGTGCACACTGCGGAATGGCGAAGGATAACCCTTCGTGCATTCCGCAGCTGGCACCCGCCGGCGGACTGATGCAGGGGCGCGTCTCCGCCTGTGTCATAGACTCTATCCTATGCATGGGCGGATTCCATTATCCGTCATTCCATCAACACGTTGGACGCAGAGCGGAATCCGCCCGTGCATAGAATGGAGTCTACGACACGGACGGAGACGTGCGCCTGCATCAGTCCGCCGGCGGGTGCCAACTGCGGAATGCACGAAGGGTTATCCTTCGCGATTCCGCAGTGTGCACGTACCCTTAGAGTGTATGAAGGAAGGGACACTCGAATGCAGCCCCCAGATGCCCCCTTCCCCCCCCATCCTCGGAGTTAGTGGGGACATCGTCCGGGAACTGATCCTCCCACTGCTGGATAAAGGTTACCACGACCAGTACGGGGATAACCTTTATACCAGCACCCCCTCTTCCGGTCCCTCGCTGCCCGAGTTACTGTAGCTTGCGGCACGATCCGAACATATCAGAAGCAGTAATAGAGCCCTAATATTTAGCAGCCATGGAGCGGACCCAGCGCTTCTGGATATGAAGGACCCCGTATCGCACCAGGACAACATTTTCCAGGTGACGTCCCCCACACTGGAGAACAGGAGACCCCAGAAGAAGTGCAGAGTGTGGGGTAACAGGGGGATCAGGAAGGACACCATTTACCAGTGTGACACCTGTCCTGATCCCCCCGGCCTCTGCATACTGGATCGCTCCAAGGCGCACCACACGTCATTGGGGTTCTACATTATCTAAATTCTGTCCCTTATTCCTATTTCAGGGGTCACGTTGATCCAGGGATTATTCTGATCGCCATTATGGAGTCGGGAAGGAATTTTTCCCCTGTGATGAGGCTACTGTCGTCTGCCTCACGAGGGGTTTTTGCCTTCCTCTGGATCAACACAGGTTGAATTTGATGGACACCTGTCATTTCCAACCTTATAAACTAATAATTGGCCTAATACCCCCAAATAAATTAGAATTGTCCCTTTTCCCCAGCTAAATAGGTATGGCTGCCATTCCCATTAGAGGAGGCCATGATGCAATTACAAAGCCTCTGTGCGGCCAGGACAGTAGAAACCCCCCACAAGTGACCCCATTCTGGAAACTACACCCCATAAGGAATCTAACAAGGGGGGCAGTGGGGATATGGCCTCCTGGTGACGGCCACATTTGGGACGTGAAAATGAAAAAAATGGTATTTTTTATTTTCACGGCACATGTCCTACACATGTGCCCATCACTAGTGGGGTCCATATGCTCACTGCACCCCTTGTTAGATTCCTTATGGGGTGTAGTTTCCAGAATGGGGTCACTTGTCGGGGGTTTCTACTGTTCTGGCAGCACAGGAGCTTTGTAATTGCGACATGGCCTCCATCCCCCATTCCAGCCTCTAAATGGCGCTCTGTCCTTTTGGTGACTTGCCCTGTGCCCATATGGCAAATTATGTCCACATGTGGGGTATTTTCGTACTCAGGGGAAACTACCCTACACGTTTTGTGTTCATTTTCTTTTTTAACCTCTTGTGGAAATGGAAAAAAATCAAGGCTAGACCAACATTTAGTGTAATTTTTTTAAAATTTTTACTCTAAATCATTGATCTTGTCTTGATTTTTTCATTTTCACAAGGGGTTAAAAGATAAAAAAAAACACAATGTGTAGAGCAATTTCCCCTGAGTACGGAAATACCCCACATGTGGACATAAAGCGCCATGCGGGTGCAGGGTAAGCCTCCAAAGGGAAGGAGCGCCATTTGGTTTTTGAAGGCTGGATTTGGATGGAATGGATTTCGAGGGGCCATGTTGCATTCAAAAGGCCCCTGTGTTGCCAAGACAGTTAAACCCCCCACAAGTGACCCTATTATGGAAACTACACCCCTCAAGGAATGTAACAAGGGGTGTAGTCAGCATATGGACCCCACTGGTGACGGGCACAAATGTGGAACAATGTGGCGTGAAAATGAAATATTAAATTTTTTACACTATAATGTTGGTCTAGCCTTGAATTTATCATTTTCACAAGGGGTTAAAAGAGAAAAAAACACACAAAATGTGTAGAGCAATTTCCCCCGAGTCCGTAAATACCCCACATGTGGACATAAAGCGCCATGTGGGTGCAGGGCAAGCCTCCGAAGGGAAGGAGCGCCATTTGGATTTTAGAGGTTGGATTTGGCTAGAATGGATGATGAACGCCATGTCGCATTTACAGAGCCCTTGTGCTGCCAAAACACTGTAAACCCCCCACAAGTGACCCCATTCTGGAAACTACACCCCTCAAGGAATCTAACAAGGGGTGCAGTGAGGATATGGACCCCTGGATGACGGGCACATTTGTGCCATGAAAGTGAAAAAATGAAAATTTTCACTTTCACGTCACATTTTTCCACATTTGTGCCCGTCACCAGTGGGGTCCATATGCTCACTGCACCCCTTGTTAGATTCCTTGAGGGGTGTAGTTTCCAGAATGGGGTCACTTGTGGGGGGTTTCCAGTGTCTTGGCAGCACGAGGGCTCTGTAAATGCGACATGGCCCTTGAAATCCATTCCAGTGAAATCCAGCTTCCAAAAGCCAATTGGCGCTCCTTCCCTTTGGAGGCTCGTCCTGCGCCCGCTTGGCACTTTATGTCCACATGTGGGGTATTTCCGTACTCGGGAGAAACTGTGCTACATGTTTTGTGTTTTTTTTTTCCTTTTATCCCTTTGTGAAAATGAAAAATTGAAGGCTAGAACAACATTTTAGTGTAAAAAATACTTTAGTCTTTTTTCAAGCCATATTGTTTGGAAAATCTGTGAAGCACCTGTGGGGTCCAGATGCTCACCGCACCCCTTGTTACATTCCTTGAGGGGTGTAGTTTTCTAAATGGTGTCCCTTTAGGGGTGTTTTTTAGGTTTTGGCACCCCAGAGCCTCTGCCAACCTGAAGTGGTACAGTCAAAAATGACCAAAAATAACGGAGCCATTGAAATTCACTAGGCGCTCCCTTATATCTGAGGCTTGTGGTTGCGTCAAATAGCGCAATAGGGCCACATATGGGGTATTTCTATAAACTGCAGAAATGGGGCAATCAATATTGGGGTGCATTTCTCTGGTAATAGGTTTATAATTATGAAAAATATTGGATTACAATAAAATCTCTGCACAGAAAATTAAAATTTTCAAATTTCTTACACACTTAGCTTTTATTTCTGTGACTCCCCTAAAGGGTTAAAAAACTTTCTGGATGTGCTTTTGCAGAGTTTAGGGGGTGCAGTTTCTGAAATGGGGTGCTTCGTGAGGCTTTCTAACACACAGTCCCCTCAAATACACTTTAAACCTGAACAGTTCCCTAAAAATATCTGATTTTGAAATTTTACTGAAAATTTGGAAATTTGCTGCTAATGTTTTAAGCTTCCTATTGTCTAAAAAAAATGAAATATAGTTTAATAAATGCCGCCAACATAAAGTAGACATGTTGCTAATGCTATTTAATATATAATTTATGTGGTATAACCATTTTCTGTATAAGCAGAAAAGTTTTAAAGTTGGAAAAATGCATTTTTTCACAATTTTTCACGCTATTTTGGGTTTTTTCATAAAGATTCGTTATAAGTATCGACTCCAATTTACAAGAAATGTGAAGTACAATATGTCACGAGAAAACAATCTCAGAATCAGCCGGATAGGTAAAAGCATCCCGAAGTTATTAATGAATAAAGTGACACTGGTCAAATTCATAAAATTTGCTCCGGTCCTTAAGGCCATTTCAGGCTCTGTCCTTAAGGGGTTAAATAAAAAAATCCCATCCCATAATAAAAGTGTAAATCACCTCCCTCTTCCCATTTTATAAATATAAATAAATAAACTGGATGTGCATTTCCAGAAGAAAATACATAGTGCTTGAAAAGAGCGCCCCTTTAACAGTTACTTCCCTTTAAGAGAAAGTTCAACCCTTGATTACCTCCCTTTAAGCCAAAATTGGGGTTGTGGTCTCTTCAAGAACTATTTATGTATTGTGCTTTTAAAGCAACTTAGGTGCCGCCTTTATTGCAGTCCCTTTAAGAGTAATTTCGGTGCCATCCCTTTAAGTGCAACTTTGGTGCCCTCTTTTTAAGAGCGACTTTGGTACCGCTCCTTCAGGAGCGGCATTGGTACCACCCCTTTAAGAGCGGCTTTGGTACCGCCCCTTTAAGAGCTAATTTGGCCCCTACCCTTTAAGAGCGACTATGGTACCGTCCCTATCAGAGCTTTTTTGTTATTGTTCCTTTAAGAGCGACTTTGGTACTGTCCCGTTAAGAGTATGTTTGATACCTCCCCTTCAAGAGCTAATTTGGCCCAGTCCCTTTAAGAACTAATTTGTCACAGACTCCTTTGAGATTTGCGTTGGTACCAGCCCTATAACCTCTTAAGGACATATGCCGCACCCGTACAGCATATGTCCACAAGAGAAGTTCAGAGGGGGGCCGCGCCGCGGCCTTGCTCTGAACTGCCCTGATCCCGACTGCTATCTGCAGCACGGGACTGCGGCTATTAGGACCGCTAATTAGGACCGCTAGATGCAGCGATCGCGGAGGGGTGGATCCCTTTATCTCTCCGAGCTGGGCCTCAGCGTCGAAATGACGCTGATCCCGGCTCGGTATTCTATTGCAATGGTCTGCAGCAGGCCAAAGCAATATAGCACCGATCTCATGGATCTGTGCTGTGTTATACAGCTACACTAATCTCCGTGAGAGATCAGTTTAGTTGTATTAGAATCCCCCAGGCGGACTTCTAATTACTGTGTATGTGTAAAAAAAATTAAGTGTTTTCATTAATAAAAAAAAACCTCCGCTAATAAAAGTCTGAATCACCCCCCTTCTCCCATTTTTTAATTAAAAATAAATAAATAAACATGTTTGTTATCGCCGCGTGCGTAATCGCGTGAACTATTAATTTAGCACATTCCTGATCTCACACAGTAAACAGTGTAAGCGCAAAGACCCGCCAAAGTGCAAAAATTTTGCATTTTTGGTTGCATCAAATCCAGAAACATTGTAATAAAAAGCGATCAAAAAGTTGCATATGCGCAATCAAGGTACCGATAGAAAAAGCACATCATGGCGCAAAAAATGACACCTCAATCAGCCCCATAGACCAAAGGATAAAAGCGTTATAAGCATGGGAGCAATTTTAAGGAATGTTTTTTTATCTGTAGAAGGTTTTATTTTTTTAAATACCATCAAACAATATAAAAGTTATGCAAGTTTCATATCATTTTAATCGTACCGACTTGAGGAACGTATATTACTTCAAATTTTTACATAGGACAAATGGCGTGAAAACGAAAAAAAAAATAAGAAAAAGAATTGCAATTTTTTTTCAATTTCACTGCGCATATCTTTTTTTTCTGGCTTCACAGCATATTATATGCAAAAATTAAGCTTGTCATTGCAAAGTACAATTAGTGACGCAAAAAATCTAGGTGAAAAAATGCAAGTGTTATGGCCAGAAATTGGCTCTGTTTTTAAGAGCGACTCTGGTACCGCCCCTTTCCAAATGATTTTGGCACCGTCGATTTAAGAGCGACTTTGGTACCACTTCCTTTAAGAGCGGCATTGGTACCACCCCTTCAAGAGTTGTTTGGGTACTGCTTCTTTAAAAGCAACTTCAGTACCAACCCTTTAAGAGCTACTTTGGTACTGGCCCTTTAAGAGCGACTCTGGTACCACCCCTTTAACAACTACTTTGGTACCGCCCCTTTAAGAACGACTTTGCTACCACCCCTTTAAGAGCTGCCTTGGTACCGTCCCTTTAAAAGCAACTTTGGTACCACCCCTTTAAGAGCAAATTTGGTTCCAGCCCTTTAAGAGTGACTTTTTTTACTGTCCTTATAAGAGTGACTTTGGTACTGTCCTTATAAGAGCGACTTTGGTACAGACAATTTGAGAGCGACTTTGGTACCACTTCTTTAAGAGCGGCTTTGGTACTGCACCTTTAAGAGCAAACTTGGTACTATGCCTTAAAGAGCGACTTCGATACTGTTAATTTTATGAGTGACTTTGACACTGGCACTTTATGAGCAACTTTGGTACCGTCCTTTTAAAAATGACTTTGGTGCCAACCTTCTAAGAGAGACTTTGGTGTCATCCCTTTAAGAGCAACCTTGTTGCTGACCCTTTAACAGCTAATTCGGTACCGCCCCTTTAAGAGTGACTTCAATTCTGACTTCTCAACACTGACATCCACAGCAGCCTTATAATGGTAAAAAAATGACGTCTCATATAGCCGCATAGACCAAAACATAAAAGCCTCATAAGGACGGTAATAGAGTAATTTTATACACATTTAGTTATTTTTTTTAAAAGGTTTTTTTTTCTTAAAGCAGTAACATAACACTAAAGTTATTTAAGTTGTAATTGATCTGACTTGAGGAACATAGATAACAGGTCAGGTTTACCACAGGATGAATGGCGAAAAGATGAAACCCACCTAAAAATTTAAACAAGCTTTTTTCTTTTTTACAGCGCATGTAATTTTTGTCGTTTTTGCAGAATATTTTATGGAAAAATAATTGCAAATTACGATTGGTATCCGAAAAAATAAGACTCCATATGTCTGTAGGTTAAAAAATACAAGTGCTATGGACTTTTATACACAAGGAGGAAAAAACAGAAGTACAAAAAAAAAAATTTGCCCGATCCTTAAGGGGTTAAAGGACGACTCCAGCGAAAATCATTTATCCAGCAATTATAACACATTACAGAGTTTATAACTTTATAATGTGTTTTGGTTAGGTATCTGCCCCTCTTCCCTATTCTCCCCCTCGACCACAGGTCGCCATTTTGTGTTGATGTTGCCATCAAATGTATTCAAAGGGGAGGCGGCCTAACTTCCGTCCCTTAGATAGACCCGCCCCTTTCTACTATGTCGCCAGATGACTCCACTTACTCAGCTCTGATTGGCTGATCAAGCTGTAAGCCATCTGCTGCTCTCCAGCCAAGAGCTGGAGCTTGTAAGGGGAGCCGGATAATGACGCACTAGGAGCCGAATGGCATCATGGGAGCCGAACCTGAACTCAGGAGTGAGGGTAAGTAGTGCACAGATGGTAAGTGCTATTTTTTTTTTTCTTTAAGATAAGACTTAAAGGAAAAAAAAATCCGGCCTCCTCCACCCCTTAATAGCCGGCCATCTCTCACCTCTTTCCCCAGACCCATGACAGCATTGTCATTGACCCAGGGAAATCCAATCACCGGTATATATTCCTGTACTATACACAGAGTATAAGTCTGTATATAGTACCAGAAGGATGGAATTATTAGAGGCATGGAATAAAAAACACTAAATCAGTTTATTTCTCTCTCATCCAGCACAGCACTAGGAGCTGGTGCGGTCATGGATGGGAGGAAATCTGGTCACCGGTGTAACAAATCTCCTACATGCCTCATACAGCGCAGATCTTATAGCGCCTCCACCTACCTGTGGTGGTGCCAGCCTACTGGCTTGTTGTGCAGGGGTCCGTCCATGTTGTTCTTCCTGTTTCCTTCCTTCCTGCAGGTGTCGGTGTCCTTGGTGATGCTGAAGACATCTGATGGTACTTGGGGGTCCGCTCTTCATGGTCTTCATTCTTTAGATCCTCTTCTGCCAGGTGCTCAGGGGATCCGCTCTCTCCGATGACGTTGGAGTTTGTGTTCAGCCAAAGATCTTCGAGGTGACGAAGGAAAATCCTCGGAATTCGGCCTGGTCCTTGGGTGACAAGCGCTTCTTCTTGACCTCGTCTGCCTCCATGGTGGAAAGACGGAACTTCTCCCTCTTCTTGGCCTTTTTGGTCTTTCGCTGAGGCTTCTTAGATGGTTTACTTACCTCAGGGTTGTGTGGTGGGGTCATCCTGAGGGCTTCCACCGAGACCCAATCGATGCACTGGAAAAACGGATGTTCTCTGATGTTCTGGACGACTCCCAAGCGCTGAGCAGGATCTCTCTGGAGGAGCTGGAAGGAGAAAAGCTGGGTGTGAATCTCTGGGAAGCTGTAAGTGACAAATCTACCATGTTATACTAAAACTGCTCAATTCTACATCCACCTAGTTAGATTTCTGATAATAACGAACGCATGTAATGTTCATGAACATTATATGCGGCCATCACTATACAATAACAGCAGTTTTTCTGCCTAAAAAGACATTGTGGGAACATAGCCGTAACATGTACGATATAACCTATAATAGTAAGACACTGACCTGTATGATGAAGTCTTCGGCGCCGGAGCTGGTGTCATCGAAGAGCGCTGGGTGGTATTCGCGTCGTCCGGTGACCATTTTGTTCATGATGACACCAAAGGAAAACCAGTCTGCTCCGGCGCCATATCCCTCCTCCGCCAGCATCTCAGGAGCCATGTAGCCTTTGGTCCCAGCGCATTCGGTGGCTTTTCGGTCTCCGAAGATGTTCTCAAGGGCGAGGCCGAAATCCGTGATCTTCACATGCCCTGTTTCCGCCACCAGGATGTTCTCGGGCTTGAGGTCTCGGTGGATGACGCCTCTTGCGTGGAGATACTGGATGCCGCACACGAGCTCAGCGGCGTAGAATCTTGCGCTGGGGATGTTCAGCCGCCCGTTCGTCTTCAGGAATTGGTCGAAGTCCCCGCAGCTCACGTATTCCAGCCCAAGTAGAACAAGCATCTTGGTCTGGAATGCAAAGTCTGCGTGGACCAGGAAGGGGCTCCCAGATGCCAGCTGTAGCACTCGGTTCTCCACCATCACATCCGCCTCCTCGATGTCTTCTAGCAGGAGTCGCTTCATGATGACCTTCACCGCGAATCGTTGGCTGGTGACGATGTCTTCTGCCAACACGACCTTCCCGTAATTCCCTTCGCCGAGCACATGGTGGAACTGCAGTCTCTGCCGGATGGTGCTAGAGATGGTGCTCTGGCTGCCGGATGGTCGGACACCGCTGGGACCTCCTAAAAGAGGGAAAAATAAATGGGAGAGATTCTCACACTTGTAATATACATTATTCTCTATGACACCAATTTTTAAAGAGAAACTAAGAGCAAAATCTTATTCTTTTCTGGATATACTTATGAGAGTGTTTGGTGCATTGGGGACTGTACTTTACACCTCTTGAGTTTCTGGCTGGAGGATCAGTGCACCGAGAGGTAAAGCACCAACCCCACAGAGCCAGCCCTAAGCCGCATGGTATCATGGTAGCCAGCCCCCCAGATTATCAGACCCCAGACTGGATCCCTGCATTTAGTCAGATCCCAGTCAGTATGACACAGTGCTCTCTGCTGCCACCTCTGTCCATGTCAGGAACTGTCCAGATCAGTAGCAAATCCCCATATACAAAAAATCTCTTCTTATTTTGACAGTTCCTGACATGGACAGAGGTGGCAGCAGTCAGCACTATGTCGACTGGAAAGAATAGAAGTAATGGAAGTAAATTACAAATTTATATAATTTTCTGATACCAGTTGATTTGAAGGAAAAAAAAACATTTCCAAAAAAGTTCCTTAGCAGTTTTTTCCTTAGCCCCCCAGCAGCTCACACACTATACACATCACCTCTTAAAGCTCGCCGGTTTCCTATTGGAGGGTGCTACAGGTTTTGCCCTAACAACTTCCATTATCCACAGCTCTCTAATACCATGATGGGAGTTATCTCTTGGTATAACTTGCTCGGGCACTAGAGTAGCAATCTCCTGTATCTTCCATTATACACATTACCTGCAGGCTGCTTACACCTCTATAGTATACCTGTCATGGAGTACACTCACCCCATCAGCGTAACATCCATTCTGCTGCCAGAATTTCAAGTATCCATGGATACAACCGTGTGGGGGCGATACTGTGTGCAACCCCCATTCTGATCCAATAGGGCTTCTACACAGTACAGACCCGGCGTGGTTGTATCCATGTGTGGTGTCCCACCAGGGGTATTGCCATTGGTTACACACTTCGTAAAAACCTGTACTTTTTGTGTGGAAGTGGTGATGTAGTAGTGTTAAAGTTTTGCCACAAGATGTCACTGTTGTAAGTATGTGTATTCAGTTATTGCACAGTTGTAGTACTGAAGGGGTTATTGTTTGTTTATATGTCACATGGATCTGTAGACCAATGAAAGTACTTTCTTCTTCTATCCTACCATTTCTCTCTTTACTTCTCACTTATGCACTCTTCAGCCATTCACAGCACACCTTACAGGGGCTGTAGATAGGAAGTCACATGGGTAGAGAAAGTGTAGTGTCTTTTGTTACTAGACTCTGTAGAGGAATGACACAAGCCAGAACGCTCTCTACAGCAGTTCAGTTGGGCCCTGGCCCTCTGCCAGGTCCCCAGTCTCAGTGTGCAGTCTAGAAGCAGACCTAGGCACATGCAACCTACAGTTTCTTCTCAAGTAACTCCGCTCAACACTATGCAATGATAAACCCTTCACTAGAGAGGACAAGTCAGAGATCATCTCAACCCATGCTGTGGACAAGGAGAGTCCCAGTGCAGGACAGTATCCATATTAAGTAAAGGAACTGATCCAGATAGAGCAAAGTTGCTAAAAGCCTATGAACTCTATCAGCGCGGGTGTGAGCAGGGAAGCCTCAGCATTCCGCTCATTGCAGATAACAAGGTCTGGGGCTTGTGTTACCCACTAGGACGGGCCCCCCGACATTGGTAGGGCAATAGATGGCGCAAAGACCAAAAGAGTAAAAACACAGGCACAAGTATTCTCTCTCACTCTTCTCGAGCATTTACATCTCCGACCTCGTGGCAGAGCACAGTACTACTTGGGTTGGGACTCTAACAACATCCTCCTCTCTACTCTTCTGATTCTCTACTCTCAGCATGCAACCCAGTTGGCACGACTGTACCACTCTCTATACTCTCACTACAGAACTGAATCCTGAACTATCAAGTGTCTTATTAAGTATAAAGTATTATGTCAATGTAAAGCTTAATGACCTGTTGCATACAAGTATCTTCGGAGTAAAACAGATTTTATTTATGATAAAGAGACTCTGTGATTCCTCATCAAGCACCGACACAGTACACACACAATCCTTGGGACAGTTCCCGTTTTTGTGGGTGGCAGTGCCAATAGTCTGGGTGGGTCACTACTATACTGCGGACCACCGTGATAAGTACCCAAGGGACCCCGCAAGAACCTGGCAGTACACTGTTCACAGGGGAACAAGGTATAACCGGCCCTTTAAAATAAAAGCAGGTGTGCCACCATACCTGTGTGCCCAAAGGGCACTGGCGTCACAACATAACATCACTGGGCCCTGCTATATCTCGGCCAACCACTATAGAACTGGCGTCACACTTCACCACTCTGCAAGTGACCGGCCGTGTCGCCTTCACACCGGAGGTGCAAGACCACAACAACACCACCACACATGGATACAGGAACTTCCAGCGGCAGAATGGATTTCACACCGTTCAGGTCAGCGTGCTTCATGATAGATACGCTATAAACAATGTTTCTCTCAGTCATGCAAGCTGTGCGACCGAGACTATGGGGGAGATTTATGAAAGGGTGTAAATATACACCTGGTGTAAACTGCCCACAGCAACCAATCACAGCTCAGCTTTCAGCTCTGGTAGAACAAAAGTGGAGCTGTGATTGGTTGCTGTGGGCAGTTTACACCAGGTGTATATTTATACCCTTTCATAAATCTCCCCCTATGGGTATGGACCCACCTGACTTCTGTATAGGGCTGGGAGCAGTTATGAAAACCTCAGACTTTGGCCTCTCTGCTGCCACCTGTGGCTGTGCCGGGAGCTGCAGGGCTTCAGAAGCTCTGGTCCTGGCACAGTGAGATATTGCAGACGCTGCTATGTGCAGCATTAGATATACTGATCCTCCCCTTATTGTCTATTCTATTGTATTTTAGTATTAGAATAGACATTACATCTGGGGAAGCCGCCTGTTAGAAGCTGCAGCCACCGCACAGTGACGCAGAGCGAGCGGGGAGAGCTGTCAGTCACTGGTCCCTCTGCTTCTCTGTCCTGCGGCTGCAGCTACTGACAGGCGGCTTCCCCAGATGGAAGGTTTATTCTGATACTAATATGCAGGAAAATAGACAATAAGTAAAGTTCAGATATCTAACTGCAGGGACCAGGGCTTCTGAAACGCTGTAGTTCCCAACACAACCACTGGGGGCAGCAGAGAGGCCATGTTTCCCCCTTACTGCTGCCAGTCACTAGAAATATGTAAAAAAAAATCTGAAAAAACTACATTTTCTTTAATAAAATTATAGAATTGTATGAATAAAGAAAAGAAGAAGAAGAATTACCCCCTTGACCTATAATTTCTTTTTCCAATTAGAAATATAATAGAAGAGACTGCACATATTGGGGGTTGTAGTCCCATCCAGAATGGGGACATAGTTATCAGACGCACAAAGCACAGAGATCTATTGCTATAAGTGTCTGGCTATATGTTACTGTGTGTGAGGGGGCAGAGGCCATGGCATACTGTTACACTATACATATGGGATGGGACAATCTCTGGGGGCGCTGTACTAGATTATACAGCACTGCTATCACTATGAGGCTGTGTTCACATTATCACTTTATCATCTCCTGACGTACATGCTAAAGCAGCACTGAGGCCACAAATGGTTTATACCCCCCCAGTATGTTACATTCTATAGTTATAGGGGAACTCCGGAGAAATAAACTGGTGCCAGAAAGATAGTATTACAGACTTCCGGTTCCGGCGCCATGCTGTAGAGACGCGCTTCAGCCTCACTCCGCTCCCGGGTCCCGCCTGACTGCAGCCCGCACACCCGCAACCGATCGGAGGGAAGATTCGGGGGGCTCCCCTTATTCCCCCCACTATGATGGACCAATATATACAAAAAAAAAGGCAAACAGCTGCAAGCTGGAGGCAGAAAATCGCGGCGCCTGGACAAAGGGGATTCCAACATGGCGGCGTCTCACGTCTCATCCCGCGCTACTTCACAGGACAGGTCTGAGAGAGAGTCCTCGGGGAAGAGGAGGACATGGACACGCTGCCAATAAACTATGCAGCCATGGCAGCGGAGGTGGCCAAAAGGATCACTCCTGGCCTGCAAGAATCGGTGTCTACAGCGATCACCAGCACATTGCAACAGGTACAGAGGGAGCTGGCAGCACAGGGTGGGAGATTGGCAGCGGTTGAAGAGAGGCTGCATGTCATGGAGGACAAGGAGGACTCTGTGTCAGCAAAGATCCTTGCTGTGGAAACTGAGAATAGGCGGCTTTGGGATAAAGTGGAGGATCTAGAGAACAGATCCAGGAGGAATAACCTCCGGCTCGTGGGGGTCCCGGAATCGGTGCGCCAGGGAGACCTCATTCACCTGTGTGAAACCGTCATTCCTGGTCTGTTGGGGATCACTTACCCATGTAAGGTTGAAAGAGCTCACAGGTTGGGGCCAGATCTTTGACAGGTCCCAGACAAAGGAGTGCCGCCAGGACTGACCCAGTAAGAAAGACCACGTCATGTTATAGTCAAGTACCTTGATTTTACTGACAAAGTCCTCATTCAGCGGGCCTTCCGCAATGGGAGAGATGGCCTTTTGCTCGAGGGTCGGAGGCTACTTATATTTGGTGATTTCTCAGTGGAAGTCTCCAGGTGACGGAAGTTATTTTCCCCATTGCGCACAGCCCTCTTTCGTCAGCAGACGCGATTTGCTCTTCTGTACCCAGCATCACTGAGGGTATTCCATTCAGACGGATCCTATTCCACCTTCACAAATGTGGATGAGGCCAAGGAGGCCCTCAAAGACTACCTGCTCCCAGGGACGCCCAGATCTCATAATGGCTCCCCTCGGGGAGAGAGCCCCCCTCATTCACCGGCCCCGCACTTGCCCCCGATGATTGGGGATTGCCGGGATTCAAATGCTTCTATACCTGATCCATGGCATCTTCCTCCCAAGGAGCAAAGAACCAAAGAGGCCGTAGAGGCACCAGTCTGAAGACAGTGCTCCGGGTATCCTTCCTATGACACTACGTTCCACTACCGTTTACCCGTTAAAAGGACCCAGGTTGACAGCCAGGCAGTCTGGCATTCCTCAGGGACATGGACTGGAGATAATTGAGCTGCCGGCTTGTTTGGTTTACATCCTCCCTGAAGAGAACATTTGTCCCAGATATTTTTTTCCTATTCTAGTTGTTACCATCTGCTGCTGGCTGGGGTTACCTTTTATATCTATATGGTCCACTTGCCTCTCTCCACCATTTTTCCTGTCTCCTATGCCCGTTTCCCTCCCATGTTCCCTGTTCCTCCCAATGCTCATGGTCTGTCTCACAAGTTTGGGGGAGGGGTGCAGAGGTAATGCAATTCTATTCCTTTTTATGGTCTGTATTATTTCATGGAATATAAAAGGGCTCCGGTCCCCTCATTAGAGACACATGGTATTGCGCCATCTGAAAAAGTTTTCACCAGACCTTGTCTTTTTACAAGAAACACATTTAGATTCTTCAGACTTTTTCAGAATGCGCAAACATTGGGTGGCTCAGGTCTTTGGCTCGGCAGCGGTGGATAGAAAGGCCGGGGTACTGGTCCTAGTAAACAAGGCTTTTAGTTGTGAGATATTGGATGAGTGGTCGGATGACGAAGGGAGGATATGTACACTTCATGTCAAAACACCAGGGGAAGAATTTCTTGCAGTAAATGTTTATGGCCCCAATGATACTAACCCTGCCTTCTTTTCCTCTCTGTCCACCCTAGTTCTTCAGCACCGGGTTCCCCATAAAATTGTTGGGGGGGACTTCAATGCAGTGATGAACTATGTGGAAGATCGGAAATCGAATCACACCAAGTTGGCTCCTCCGCGACAGAGAGACGCCATCTTATCCCCCTGGTCATCCTCAGTGGGAATGGAGGATGTGTGGAGATGGTCTAATCCAGATGCCCGTGAGTTTACTCATTACTCCCACCCACATGACTCATGGTCAAGGCTAGATTACCTCTTTCTCTCGCCAACTTTCTTGTCCAGGGTGGACCGAATTGAGATCTTAGATCTTGTTATATCTGATCATGCCCCATTAGCCCTCACACTACATGATATCCATCCTGTAGGGCTCGGATTTCCTGTGGAAATTTCCAGTAGGTCTCACTAGAGACGAGAATTTTAAGGCCTTGTTAACCCCTTCAAGGCCAAGCCTATTTGAGTCTTAATGACCAGGCTCATTTTTCAAAATCTGACCTGTCTCACTTTATGCGCTTATAGCTCAGTGATGCTTTAACATATGCTAGCGATTCTGAGATTATTTTTTCGTTACATATGGAACTTTAATTAAGTGGCAAAATTTGGTCACTACTTTGTGTGTTTTTTGTGAAAAACATCAAAATATCATGAAAAATTAAAAAAAATTTGCATTTTATGAACTTTGAAATTCTCTGCTTCTAAAAAAAGATAGTCGTATGACATAAATTAGTTACTAAGTCACATTACCGATATGTCCTCTTTATTCTGTGGGCACACAGTGGGCACACAGCGGGGCTCAGAAGGGAAGGAGTGCCAATTAGCATTTTCCATGCAGATTTTTCTGAAGTAGTTTCTGAGCGCCAGGTGTTTGCAGAGCCCCTGTATTGCCAGTGGAGTAAAATCTTGCCATAAGTCACCCCATTTTGGAAAGTGCACCCCTCAAAGAATTCATTTTGGGGTGTGGTGAGCATTTTGAAGCCACAGGTATTAGAGGAAAGTATTCAAAAGTAGACAGTAAAAATGAAAAACCCATTTTTTCCCAATAATATGTTCCTTTAGGTTACAAACCCACTTGCCGGATCTGCAGCGAGTCTCCTTGCTGCGTTTTTGCAGCGAGACTCGCTGCAGATCCTGGTCCTATACTTTCAATAGCAGAGAAACTCGCAGCAGGGATGTACATCCCTGCTGCGATTTTGTCTGCAGCCCGCCCCATTAACCCCCCGGCCGCCGGACATTATACATTACCGGGTCCCCGTTCCTGCTTGCTTCGGGGCTCCCGGTGTCTTCACGGCCCGCCTGGCCAATCAGTGTGCTGCGGCGGGGCAGCGCACTGATTGGCCGGGCGGAACGTGCCGGGAGCCGCCGAAGCAAGCAGGAGCCGGGATCAGGTAATGTATATCCTGCAGCCCCGATCGCCCCCAGCCCCCGGCCGCATGATCGCCCCCAGCCCCGCATCCCCCGGCCGCACGATCGCCCCCCAGCCCCGCAGCCCCCGGCCGCATGATCGCCCGCAGCCCCCGGCCGCACGATCGCCCCCAGCCCCGCAGCCCCTGACCTCACGATCGCCCCCAGCATCGCAGCCCCCGGCCGCACGATCGCCCCCAGCCCCGCAGCCCCCGGCCGCATGATCGCCCGCAGCCCCCAGCCCCCGGCCGCACGATCGCCACCAGCCCCGCAGCCCCTGACCTCACGATCGCCCCCAGCATCGCAGCCCCCGGCCGCACGATCGCCCGCAGCCCCCAGCCCCCGGCCGCACGATCGCCACCAGTCCCGCAGCCCCTGACCTCACGATCGCCCCCAGCATCGCAGCCCCCGGCCGCACGATCGCCCGCAGCCCCCCAGCCCCCGGCCGCATCATCGCCCGCAGCCCCCGGCTGCACGATCGCCCGGCCGGGGGCTGCGATGCTGGGGGCGATCATGAGGTCGGGGGCTGCGGGGCTGCGGGCGATCGTGCGGCCGGGGGCTGGGGGCGATCGTGAGGTCGGGGGCTGCGGGGCTGGTGGCGATCGTGCGGCCGGGGGCTGCGGGGCTGGGGGCGATCGTGCGGTCGGGGGCTGCGGGGCTGGGGGCGATCGTGCGGCCGGTGGCTGCGGGGCTGGTGGCGATCGTGAGGTCGGGGGCTGGGGGCGATCGGGGCTGCAGGATATACATTACCTGATCCCGGCTCCTGCTTGCTTCAGCGGCTCCGGGCACGTTCCGCCTGGCCAATCAGTGCGCTGCCCCGCCGCAGCACACTGATTGGCCGGGCGGGCCGTGAAGACACCGGGAGCCCCGAAGCAAGCAGGAACGGGGACCCGGTAATGTATAATGTCCGGCGGCCGGGGGGTTATTGGGGCGGACTGCAGACAAAATCGCAGCAGGGATGTACATCCCTGCTGCGAGTTTCTCTGCTATTGAAAGTATAGGGCCAGGATCTGCAGCGAGTCTCGCTGCAAAAACGCAGCAAAGAGACTCGCTGCTGATCCGGCAAGTGGGTTTGTAACCTTAGTTTGAAATGTATCAATTTCACGAGGAACAGGGGAGAAAACTTACCCCAATATATGTAAAGCAGGTTCTCCTGAGTAGAACGGTACCCCAGATGTGGGCATAAACCACTGTATGGGCACACAGCCGGGCTCAGAAAGGAAGGAGCGCCAATTAGCATTTTCCGTGCAGATTTTTCTGAAGAAGTTTCTGAGCGCCGGGTGCGTTTGCAGTGCCCCTGTAATGTCTACAGAATAGAACCCCCCCAAAAAAGTCACCCCATTTTGTAAAGTACACCCCTCAAAGAATTCATCTTGGGGTAGGATGAGCATTTTGACCCCACAGGTATTAGAGGAAAGTATTCAAAATTGGCCAGTAATAATGAAAAACTCGATTTTTTCCAATAATATGTTGGTTTAGTTTGAAGTTTCAAAATTTCACAAGGAACAGGAGAAAAAATGTACCCCAAAATCTGTAACGCAAGTTCTCCTGAGTACAACGGTACCCCATATGTGGGTATAAACCACTGTATGGGCACACAGCGGGGCTCAGAAGGGAAGGAGTGCCAATTTGCTGGAGCAAAACCGCAGCTAGTAATAGTTATTATAATAGCGCAGTTACTAAAATACAATTAAAAAAAATTAGATTACAGGTAATGTGGGGTGGTTACGGGTAATCTGGAGGTGGTTACGGACAGTCTGGGGTGGTTCCGGTAAATCTGGAGGTGGTTACGGTCAACATGGGGTGGTGACGGGCAACCTGGGATAGTTACAGGCAACCTGGGGTGGTTAAAGGCAACCTGGGGTGGTTATAAGAAACTTGGGTTAGTTACAGGCAACCTGGGGTGGTTAGAGGCAACCTGGGCTGGTTACGGGCAACGTGGGGTGGATACGGACAACCTGCTGTGGTTACAGACAATCTAGGGTGGTTACAGGCAACCTGCTGTGGTTACGGCAACTTGGGGTGGTTACGAACAATCTGGGTTGGTTACGGCAACCTGGGGTGGTTAGAGGCAACCTGAGGTGGTTAGAGGCAACCTGGGGTGGTTACAAGAAACTTGGGTTAGTTACAGGCAACCTGGGGTGGTTATGGACAATCTGGGGTGGTTACAGACAATCTGGGGTGGTTACAGACAATCTGGGGTGGTTACGGACAATCTGGGGTGGTTACAGACAATCTGGGGTGGTTATGGACAATCTGGGGTGGTTACACACAATCTGGGGTGGTTACGGACAATCTGGGGTGGTTACGGAAAAACTAAAGTCCTTATAGATAATCTGCGCTGGGTATCACATGGCACAAGCGATCAGCGGTATATAGTATATACCGCTGATCGCTTGTACCGGGATCCCACAGGGGGGGTGGCGGAGAGCATGGGGCTTTCATTCATTTTTCTTTTTTGATCATTAGTCTGTTCACTGTGAACATTAGTCTGTTCACAGTGATGGCGGCAGCCATCTTGGATCTGATGGCCGCCGCGGGGAGGGGGGTTAGTGACTGGGGCACTAGGGGGGCTGATCTGGGGGCTGATTTTACTTATTTCATCTCCCCCCACCGTGGATTTGTGGCAGCACACTCCGGGGGGTGGGGGTGAGAGATCTTTGAGATCACACAGGGAGGGGGGGCCGGGGGAGGGGATCACCACCACTCTGCAGGACTTCCCTCCCGGGTGTCAGCGATGCTGACCCTGAGTCCCAGAAGGGGAAGGGATGCGGCGGGCGGCATTACTTCATTCATAGCTCCGCTCCGCTCTGGGTGTCTGGTAGTTATGAATGAAGTAATGCCGCCCGCTGCATCCCCTCCCGGGACACGGTCGGCATCGCTGACATACGGGGGGGGGGGGGGTGATGTTGGATGCAGGGACCCATCACACAGTGCTGACGCCGGCCCAGCCCATGTCACTGCTGACCGGCACTGAGCCCCCACAACCCCTGGTACAGCAGGCTCAGGGGACCTGGAGCATGGTGGGACGCAGAGCACTAAACCCCGATTGGCTACACGCTAGCCAGCCAGTCAGGGTTCAGTGCTCTGCTGCTAAGAAGGAGGAAAGCCAGACGCCGGCCGGGTATGGTGACGTCACCGAACCGGAAGAAGAGGATCCGCGAGTCGCAGCTCACGTGACCAGACCGGAGATCTCCTTGGGGGGCCAATAAAGAACTGGTAAGTATATTAGGAAAGGGTTAACCTTGGTTAACCCTTTCCATAGCTAATTTATTGATTTTTCTCGGAATACCCCTTTAAGCATCGGGGAAACAGATTGCTGAACTCAGGGAGAACAGCCAAATGACAACACTGCCGGCTGCTAATGAAAGCGCTCAATGCAGTGTTGTCATTTGGCTGTTCTCCCTGAGTTCAGCAATCTGTTTCTCTTATGGCTCTACTAGGCATTGCTCCCACCTAGCCAGAATCCTGCTCCACACTGATGAGGGGCAACACCCCGAAACAGCTGTCTGTGGATGGTTACCTAGCCTTGGTTTATCCCTTGTCATTACACTGACTTATAGGGCCACTTAATATGGTGGAATTGGTGGTTTCCTAACAGGAGCTGCCACTTGGCTGGGTCCTTCCCGGAGGGATATCTGGCTAGTCCTGTGTTTTGAGACTCTTCAATGAGGCTCCACGGACTCCTCTTTTGCATACTCATGTTTCCCAGGGGGCAATGCACCTAGGACTTCACTGCATTGAGCGCTTTCATTAGCAGCCGGCAGTGTTGTCATTTGGCTGTTCTCCCTGAGTTCAGCAATCTGTTTCTCTTATGGCTCTACTAGGCATTGCTCCCACCTAGCCAGAATCCTGCTCCACACTGATGAGGGGCAACACCCCGAAACAGCTGTCTGTGGATGGTTACCTAGCCTTGGTTTATCCCTTGTCATTACACTGACTTATAGGGCCACTTAATATGGTGGAATTGGTGGTTTCCTAACAGGAGCTGCCACTTGGCTGGGTCCTTCCCGGAGGGATATCTGGCTAGTCCTGTGTTTTGAGACTCTTCAATGAGGCTCCACGGACTCCTCTTTTGCATACTCATGTTTCCCAGGGGGCAATGCACCTAGGACTTCACTGCATTGAGCGCTTTCATTAGCAGCCGGCAGTGTTGTCATTTGGCTGTTCTCCCTGAGTTCAACAATCTGTTTCTCTTATGGCTCTACTAGGCATTGCTCCCACCTAGCCAGAATCCTGCTCCACACTGATGAGGGGCAACACCCCGAAACAGCTGTCTGTGGATGGTTACCTAGCCTTGGTTTATCCCTTGTCATTACACTGACTTATAGGGCCACTTAATATGGTGGAATTGGTGGTTTCCTAACAGGAGCTGCCACTTGGCTGGGTCCTTCCCGGAGGGATATCTGGCTAGTCCTGTGTTTTGAGACTCTTCAATGAGGCTCCACGGACTCCTCTTTTGCATACCCTTTAAGCATCGGGACATAAAACAAATTAATTCGGCATTCACAAAATGTATATGGGAAGGGGGGGGGGGGGAATGCCCACGCGTAGCCCTTAAAAAATTGGTCTTGTTTCTGGATCGGGGGGATTGAACTTCCCGGACATCCGGCGCTATAACCTGGCATGTCTGCTCAGGCATGGGATAGACTGGATGAGGGGTGGAGGAGCTTTCACTAATGTGAAGTTGGAGGAGGCGATGGCAACCCCCTGGCCGCTTCCGGCTTTATTATATACTAAACTATCCCCCCCCCCCCACATTAAGAGATGTACCCTGTTGCGGACACTATTATTGCATGGAAGACATGCCTAGGGGATATGGAATTGCCATATGCAATCGGCAGAGGTATGCCAATTTGGTCCCACCCTGAACTGCGGAAAGAGGCGAGTAATAGGTTTTCCCAGGAATGGACACAAAAGGGCATCACTAAAGTCTCCCACATCCTCCACGACCATGAACATAGATATCTTGGGTTTGCTGAATTACAGGCAACATATTCTCTTGGCTCGGGCCATTTTTTGTTATACAACCAGGTGACATCCTTTCTACGGGCACGATGTAGGGATTTCAATTCCTTCTTCAAGTCGAACTTTATAGAAGATGCTATTAGAGTGGAAGTGCCTATACACTCTCTATCTTACCTTTATTGGGCCCTTAGACAGCAAGTCACCAAGCTTGAGACATGGCATGTTTTTAAATACTGGGAGTCCTACTTTGATAAAGAGGACCTGACTAAACCCATAATAGATGGCTGGCTGGCAGTGCGTAAGGCAGTGATAAATGAGACCTGGAGGGAATCTCAGTATAAAATCATGCATCACACAACCTATGGGTTTACCCTCCCCAGGACTCCAGTGAACCCGGAGCGCATTGAGGCCTGCCCTAACTGTAATGCCAGATGCACGGACCTGGTACATGGTCTAGTCACATGCCCCCTGTCCAGACATTTTTGGGTCTCCTTGATGTAACATGTTTTTATTTTCATTAATTATTGTGTCGCTTCCGGCCTACGTTGGGCCGGTTGGCATATACTGTCAACTTACCATTACGGTGGGATTTCCCGTCCATCGTGTTTGTATCATAAATATGTTAAAAATGATTAAAAATATATATTTTTTAAAAAGATAGAATTACAGTACTTATCAGCTGCTGTATGTCCTACAGGAAGTGGTGTTTTCTTTCCAGTCTGACACAGTGCTCTATGCTGCCACCCCTGTCCATGTCAGGAACTGTCCAGAGCAGGAGAGGTTTTCTATGGGGATTTGCTGCTACTCTGGACAGTTCCTGACATGGACAGAGGTGGCAGCAGAGAGCACTGTGTCAGATTGGAAAGAATACACCACTGCAGGACATACAGCAGCTGATAAGTACTGGAAGACTGGAGATTTTTAAATCCCCCCACAACCAGTATTTGTTATTCCAACAATTGTAACAACCAGAGCAATATAACATACTGTATTACTTTCATCGCAGTGTGAATGGGGTTAAGAAAAGTGAAAAAACTACTGAATGATGGAAACATTTTTTTATCCTTTTTCAAAGCTACAATTCGTTCTGTCACTGAGGGGTAAAACAGACGTAACACATGGGAGCGGGAGGCGCCAACAAGATTTACTGAAGACAAAGATTTAAAAACTACAATAAAGAAATTGACATTTTTGCCATTTTCCCAATTTTGATGCAACTTTTAAGCCTTGTTGTGTCTGTGTGATTCCCGGAGTGACGGCTGTGTGATCCCAGGTCTCCTTCTCCATGGCTTCTCTATGAGATACTGGATGGGAGTCTCAGTGAGATGCATAGAGAAGGGGATTCCTGGTCACACAGCAGCCGCTGTAGGATTCTGACAGTCATGAGGGGGAGCAGCAGGACCGGAGCGTCTCATCTATCCATCAGTAACCTCCTATCTTATGTGTTACATCTGCCCGGTATCAGTAGTGCGGTGTCAGCCGCTAGGCTTTGCCCCTATTATCCTGATGCTCCCCTGCCCTCTTCTGTTTTGATGGGAACCTGTAACATTAAAGGGGAACTCTGGCTAAAAAAAAAAATTTCAAATCAACTGATGTCAGAAAGTTCTACAGATTTGTAATTTACTTCTATTTAAAAATCTTCAGTCTTCCAGTACTTATCAGCTGCTGTACATCCTGCAGGAAGTGGTGAATTCTTTCCAGTCTGACACAGTGCTCTCTGCTGCCACCTCTGTCCATGTCAGGAAATGTCCAGAGCAGGAAAGGATTTCTATGTGGGATTTGCTCCTGCTCTGGACAGTTTCTGACATGGACAGAGGTGGCAGCAGAGAGCACTGTGTCACACTGGAAAGAATACATCACTTTCTGCAGGACATACAGCAGCTGATAAGTACTGGAAGACTGGAGATTTTCATATAAATGTAAATTACAAATCTTTTAAACTTTCTAATATCAGTTGATGTAAAAGAAAAAGCATTTTACCAGAGTGACACTTTGAGTTTGCACAAGGAGACGGAGCCGGAGGATAGATAGTTTCAAAAGATTTAGTATAACTTATTTATTATAATTTTTTAAAATCTACATCCCTGCTCCTTCTCTGTTTAGCCATCCAGTGGGCTGCTAGCAGAAAGGACGGCATTTCAGGGTCACACAATGTAACATATAGAAAAGCAAAAAATTATCGAGCCAATGATTTATATCAACAAATAACAAAAGTTATACTGCAGGAACCGCTGTGTACCATATATACATCACATAATAACTTACTGTCACAATGTGGGGACTCTATGGTATATTACAGACCACACCTCTTTAACGTAGGCCACACCTCTTTACCGTAGGCCACACCTCTTTACCTTAGGCCTCATCTCTTTGTAAAATACATAAGTAATCTGGTGGCAGTGTGGCCGGTGTATTGGAGAAATTGGAGCAATAGTTGAGAAACATTCAGCAAAGTAACCCCCCCTCCCCCATATTATAGTTGTATTATATAGGCCATGTGCCCACTACAGCACTATAGATAGGAATGGCGGCTGTCTCGTAACATCATGATCACTGTTACGAAAAAGCCGCCAGTCCCCACTATGCTCCTGTCCTGGGAACATAGCCATAATGTGGTGAGTACATGATAACCCCCCTATGTGTCAGGTATATACATATATACGGGTACATATAGGGGTGTACCTGAGCCGGCCTGGTCTTCCTGCTTTTCTTCTTTCCTCTGGATCTTCATTGGCGGCTTCTTCTCTTCCACTGCAGAATCCAGGATGTGCCTCTTCTTAGCCTGTCTCTTCCCCGCCATGTCTTCCTTCTTCTCCTGTCTGGTCTCTCCATGGTTGGACTTCTCAGAGCTCCTCTTCCTCCTCCGCTGGCTCTTCAATGAAGTCTTCTCATCGTCCGATGAGTCCAGGGTGCATCTTGGTGTCTTCTCAGAGCCCAAGGTTTCCCGTCTCCTCTTCCTCCCTTGGCTCGTCACTGAAGTCTTCTCACCATCCGATGAGTCCAAGATGAGTCTTCTCCTCTTCCTCGCTGCCTTTCTCTTCACAATCTCCTCCTGGTCCTCCATGTTGGCGCTCTGCCTTGGTCCAGTAAACAACTCTCTCTGTCTCCTAGCAACAGTCACTGATAACATCTCAGCTGCCCTGGCCGCATGCATGGCAATGGTCATGTGATCAGTGAGTGATCCCATTCACCTCTATGGGCTATAGGGATATGGATTACAAGTAGTATAATGGCGGCTTCACTTTGGTTCCCACTAGGACTGACTCTACATGTATAGGTGATAGAAAACCATTGGGGAGATTTATCAGCCGTCTTATAGTGAGATTCTCCTTATTGTCCATAGTAACCAATCACAGCTCAGCTTACAAATACTGATGAGCTCTGATATAATAAAAGCTGTCCTGTTATTGGTCCTTGAGGACTGGAGTTGGGGAACACGGCCTTAGAGTAACTGGCACACGGCTTTTACCATCTAGATGCCACAGTAACCAGCGACTTTCCTCTTACTGCTGCCAGTCACTGGAAATATACAAAAAAATAAAATCATATTTTCTTTAATAGTTTGTTTTTATAAATAATAATAATAATTATATATATATATATATATATATATATATATAGTGTTAAGAGTGGAAATAATACGGCACATGCTGCAGGACATACGGCAGCTGATATATACTAAAAGACTTGAGATTTTTTAATAGAAGTTATGTATAGAGAATAGGGGCTGGGGATGTCCATGAAGCATGTCCGTAAAGCATGTCTGTTAGAAAGAGCTCAGGCAAGATGGCCGCCCCCACAATAACATGAAATGAAAACAAACCAACAATGTGAAGAAAAAATCATGTTCCAGTATCTGGACCTATTCACTAACAACAAATCTAGTCCGTCCATCTAATCCTCCCTGGTAGTGTAACAGAAAGCGCTGTGTGTGGTATGGTAGCGGTCACTTCTTGCTTCAGTTCACAGGAAGCGCTGGAGCAGGTGCCCCCCCCCTATATATATATATATATATATATATATATATATATAGAGAGAGAGAGAGAGAGAGAGAGAGAGAGAGAGAGAGAGAGAGAGAGAGAGAGAGAGAGAGAGAGAAAGAGGTGTCATGGACTGGAGGCCAATGAGTCCTGTCTGTGTCACCAAGGATCCCGCTTCCATCCCAGATCACTAGAATTCCATTCTATTCAGGAAGAGAATAAAATGCTTCCATACTGCCAGTTCTGCTTCCATCAGGTGTCAGAGGAGCCAAGAGGAAAAGGACATAGAAAAATCTGAATTCCTTGGATTGCTGATTACCAGTAAGGGGGTGTTGGTGACTGGTCCTATAATTGTGACTGCTACACCCCAAAATTTACAAAATCTACTGACAGAAATAGCTTATTATTCTATACAAGCTGCCATTCTATTCCTACTAAATCTTCCTGACAATATTCACTAACGTCTTTTTTGTCTGGTGGCCCTACACACAATATACAGTCTGCGTCCGCCCCTGCGTATGTGCAGTGATCATCAATTCCTGAATCCTGCATTGGCCGAACCCTTATAGACGGCCCAACAGTTCATGGTTATTGGCCGCACATTTACAGTTGGTGATTGATCAGCTGATCACTGGTCCTTTTGCCGATTATCAGGAATGAGCGTTCCTAGGAGTGAGGTTCTTAGCGCACAATTGATCACATTGTACGAGCCCATCTGCCACGTCACGGCGACCTCATTCAGATGGGTCCCTACACTAACACTATTATTCTTATCCTCCAATTCCTCTAACCTGTCTGCTAGGGGCTTCTCTACAGGGACTGACTATACAATGCAGGTGATAAAGCTTTTACACCACATGGATCCTGGGCTACATATACAGTGTTAGTGTAGGGACCACCTGAGGGCAGAAGTGCTGCCGGTGGGCTCATAAAATAGATGGAAACTGGATATAATAAACTGCGCCCATATAATTTACTAACAATACTGGGGGAAATTGTTAAGAATCAATTGTTTGTATTCACTATAGGGAAATATATTTTAGTTATGGGGCTTTGGGGGTGCAGGCCGAGCTTTATTATCTCTATATAGAAGCATTTTTAAGTAATACGTTTTCTCCTTACTGTGTGACATTGCACTGATACTATATGGGGACTGCACAGAGGGGCCTGATGCTATATGGGGACTGCACAGAGGGGCCTGATACTATTTATAGACCTTACTACTATGTAGAGGCACGGATTTTCAATCACATCCTGAAAATTTTTTAAGAAAGGCATAATATACATACAAAACAACATAAAGTCTGTACAGAATAAGGCTAATGGCATTGCATTTCAAACAATAAGGCATGAGAAAGAGGAACAAAACCCTTTGGTTATTACGACATGTAATACACTACTACGTCATATAGTCTGCTGGTCTTTCTCTGAACAAGTGTAAAGCAATAAGTCATACTTATGAAAAACCACAAAACACCGAAGGAAAGAAAAACAAACATATAGATAGGAAAGGGAAGAAACGGAAAGAAAAGAAGATTCAGTAGGGGTACAGTCGGGGAACCCAGATATCTGCTCCCAGCTCACCTCAGAGTATCTGCGAAGCCAGGGGCCTCTACATGGAGAGTTGCAGTTATATTTATGGAAAGTGTGTCCCTGCAAAGTATAATTGGTTTCCCAAATATAAGACGCCATTTGGGTCTGTAGGTGAATAAATACAAGTGCTATGGCCTTTTATACACGAGGAGAAAAAAACATAAGTGCAAAAACAAAAGGAGCCAGGTCCTTAAGGGGTTAAAGTACGACTCCAGCGAAAATTATTTAGTAATTGAAACATATTACAGATTTATATAACTTTGTAATGTGTTTCAGATATCTTTTGCCCCCCTTCCCTATCTCCCCCTTGATTTCCCCCGGCAGAAGTATTGTACATCTATACTTACCTGATCACCGTTGACCACGGGTTCTTCAGCCGGCGCCATTTTGTGTCAATATCGTCAAATAATTTATTGAAAGGAGCCCGGCCAGCCCCCCCTAATGCCCCATCATGGGAGCCGAAATTGGAAATTTAGAAGATATGAAGATGCTGGTCATAGCTGCGGGGTCCATGAACAGGGATATCACACTGATACGGACTCATGGAAGGTAGAAAACAGATAATGAGGGTTAAAAAAAAAAAAAATCTGGCCTCCTCCACCCCTTAATAGCCGGCCATCTCTCACCTCTTTCCCCAGACCCATGACAGCATTGTCAGTGACCCAGGGAAATCCAATCACCGGTATATATTCCTGTACTATACACAGAGTATAAGTCTGTATATAGTACCAGAAGGATGGAATTATTAGAGGCATGGAATAAAAAACACTAAATCAGTTTATTTCTCTCTCATCCAGCACAGCACTAGGAGCTGGTGCGGTCATGGATGGGAGGAAATCTGGTCACCGGTGTAACAAATCTCCTACATGCCTCATACAGCGCAGATCTTATAGCGCCTCCACCTACCTGTGGTGGTGCCAGCCTACTGGCTTGTTGTGCAGGGGTCCGTCCATGTTGTTCTTCCTGTTTCCTTCCTGCAGGTGTCGGTGTCCTTGGTGATGCTGAAGACATCTGATGGTACTTGGGGGTCCGCTCTTCATGGTCTTCGGTCTGTGGATCCTCTTCTGCCAGGTGCTCACGGGATCCGCTCGCTCCGATGACGTTAGAATTGGTGACAATATCTCTAGAAGGACATGGACTCTAGGGGGGAACTTTATTACTCTCCAAAACCAGATACAGAAGACAATTTAGGATCATGATAGATGTGGGAAAAGCCCATGTGGGACATATATTATGGGGTAGGTGAAAAAAATAACATGCACTTACCTCCCGGCTCTACATATACAGGACATAGAATATACATTACATCTCCACATTACATACACAGTACATAAACTATACATTACATCTCCACATTACATACACAGTACATACACTATACATTAGATCTTAATATTACATATACAGTACACACATTATAGAATACATCTCCACAATATATACAGCACATATACTATACATTACACATCTACGTTATATACATAGTATATACATTACAAATTACATCTCCACACTACATTTACAGAACATACACTATACATTACATCTCTACAATACATATACAGGACATACACTATACATTACATCTCTACACTACATATACAGAACATACACTATACATTACATCTCTACAATACATATACAGTACATACACTATACATTACATCTCTACAATACATATACAGTGTGTACAGAATATCTACATCCATATGCTACATACTGTATACAGGACATACATTATACATTACATCATTGCATGATATATATATATATATATACAGTACATGCATTATAGGTTTAAACTCCACACTACATTTATAATACATACACTATACATTACATCTCTACACTACATATACAGTACATACACTATACATTACAGCACTACATTACATATACAGTACATACACTATACATTACAGCACTACATTACATATACAGTACATACATTATATATTAGATCTCCAAACTATATATACAGGACATAAACTATATGTTACATTTATACATTACAGAACATACAGTATGGGGGTAGGTGAGAAAATAAGAAGCATTTACTTTCCCGGCTATAAATATAAAGTACATACACTATACATTATATCTATACATTACATATACAGGACATACACTATACATTATATCTATACATTACATATACAGGACATACACTATACATTACATCTCCACTAATTACATATACAGTACATACACTATACATTATATCTCCACACTACATATACAGTACATACACTATACATTACAGCACTACATTACATATACAGTACATACATTATATATTAGATCTCCACACTATATCCATGACATACTATATAATGCACAAGTACATTACTTAAACAGTATACACATTATAAATTATATCTCCAAACTATATATACAGGACATAAACTATACGTTACATTTATACATTACATCTATAGGACATACACTGTGGGGTGGGTGAAAAAACATGCACTTACCTTCCTGGCTGTACATATACAGTTCATACACTATACATTACATCTCTACAATACATATACAGTGTGTACACAATATCTACATCCATATACTACATACTGTATACAGGACATACATTATACATTACTTCTTCACTTTACATATACAGTACATACAATAAACATTAGATCTTTATATTACATATACAGTACACACAATAAACATTAGATCTTTATATTACAATATAAACATAAAATATTAAAAAAAAAAAAAAAATATTACAATATAAATATAAAATAATACAAATAAATATATTTATTATTTATATTATTATTTATTATTACATATACAGTACATACATTATAGAATACATCTCCACAATACATATATAACATAAATTATACATTATAGATCTACATTAAATATACAGTATATAAATTACAGTTTATCTCCAAAACACGTATACAGTACATACACGATACATTACATCTCCACACTACATATACAGGACATACACTATGGGATGGGTAAAAAGAATAACATGCACTTACCTCCCTGGCTCTATATATACAGTACATACACTATACATTACATCTCCACACTACATATACAGTACATACACTATACATTACAGCACTACATTACATATACAGAACATACACTATACATTACATCTCTACATTACATATACAGTACATACACTATACATTACATTCCTACATTACATATACAGTATATACATTATATATTAGATCTCCACACTATATACATGACATACTATATAATGCACAAGTACATTACTTAAACAGTACACACATTATAAATTATATCTCCAAACTATATATACAGGACATAAACTACACGTTACATTTATACATTACATCTATAGGACATACAGTATGGGGTGGGAGAAAAAACATGCACTTACCTTCCCAGCTCTACATATACAGTACATACACTATACATTACATCTCTACAATACATATACAATACATACACTATACATTACATCTCTACAATACATATACAGTACATACACTATACATTACATCTCTACAATACATATACAGTGTGTACACAATATCTACATCCATATACTACATATACAGGACATACATTATACATTGCTTCTTCACTTTACATATACAGTACATACAATAAACATTAGATCTTTATATTACAACATAAACATAAAATATAAAAAATATATAAAAAATATTATAATATAAATATAAAATAAAAAATAATACAGATAAATATAGTTATTATTATTTATTATTACATATACAGTACATACATTATAGAATACATCTCTACAATACATATATAACATAAATTATACATTACATATTTACATTAAATATACAGTATATAAATTACAGTTTCTCTAAAACATGTATACCTCCCCGTCTCTATATATACAGTACATATACTTTACATTACATCTCCACACTACATATACAGGACATATACTATACATTACATCTCTACACTACATATACAGTACATACACTATTACATCTCTACACTACATATACAATAAACACACTATACATTACATCTCCACACTACATATACAGGACATACACTATACATTACATCTTTACATTATATATACAGTACATACACTATACATTACATCTCCACATGGACTCTAGGACTCTAGGGAGGGAACTTTATTACTCTCCAAAACCAGATACAGATGACAATTTAGGATCATGATAGATGTGGGAAAAGCCCATGTGGGACATATACTATGGGGTAGGGGAAAAATATAACATGCACTTACCTCCCGGCTCTACATATACAGGACATAGAATATACATTACATCTCCACACTACATATACAAGACATATAATATACATTACATCTCCACATTACATATACAGTACATACACTATACATTAGATCTTAATATTACATATACAGTACACACATTATAGAATACATCTCCACAATATATACAGCACATACACTATACATTACACATCTACGTTATATATATAGTATATACATTACAAATTACATCTCCACACTACATATACAGAACATACACTATACATTACATCTCTACACTACATATACAGTACATACACTATACATTACATCTCTACAATACATATACAGTGTGTACAGAATATCTACATCCATATGCTACATACTGTATACAGGACATACATTATACATGAATTCTTCACTTTACATATACAGGACATACACTATGGGATAGGTAAAGAAAAAAACATGCACTTACCTCCCAGCTCTACATATACAGTAATACACTATACATTACATCTCTATACTACATATACAATACACACACTATACATTACAGCTCTATACTACATATACAATACACACACTATACATTACATCTCTACATTACATATACAGTACATACACTATACATTACATCTCCACGCTACATATACAGGACATTCAATACGGGGTGGGTGAAAAAATAACATGCACTTACCTCCTCGACATCCTTACATCTCTACATTACATATACAGGACATACATTATCAATAAAATTCTTACACCTCATATGCAGTACATACACTATACATTACATCATTGCATGATATATATATATATATATATATATATATATATATATATATATACAGTACATGCATTATAGGTTTAAACTCCACACTACATACACAGTACATACACTATACATTACAGCACTACATTACATATACAGTACATACATTATATATTAGATCTCCAAACTATATATACAGGACATAAACTATATGTTACATTTATACATTACAGGACATACAGTATGGGGGTAGGTGAGAAAATAGGAAGCATTTACTTTCCCGGCTATAAATATAAAGTACATACACTATACATTATATCTATACATTACATATACAGGACATACACTATACATTACATCTCTACATTATATATACAGTACATATACTATACATTACAGCTCTATACTACATATACAGTACATACATTATACATTACATCTCCACACTACATATACAGGACATACACTATACATTACATCTCCACACTACATATACAGTACATACACTATACATTACATCCCTACATTACATATACAGTACATACATTATATATTAGATCTCCACACTATATCCATGACATACTATATAATGCACAAGTACATTACTTAAACAGTACACACATTATAAATTATATCTCCAAACTATATATACAGGACATAAACTATACGTTACATTTATACATTACATCTATAGGACATACACTGTGGAGTGGGAGAAAAAACATGCACTTACCTTCCCGGCTCTACATATACAGTTCATACACTATACATTACATCTCTACATTACATATACAGTGTGTACACAATATCTACATCCATATACTACATATACAGGACATACATTATACATTAATTCTTCACTTTACATATACAGTACACACAATAAACATTAGATCTTTATATTACAATATAAACATAAAATATAAAAAAGTCTAAAAAATATTACAATATAAATATAAAATAATACAAATAAATATATTTATTATTAATATTATTATTTATTATTACATATACAGTACATACATTATAGAATACATCTCCACAATACATATATAACATAAATTATACATTATAGATCTACATTAAATATACAGTATATAAATTACAGTTTATCTCCAAAACACGTATACAGTACATACACGATACATTACATCTCCACACTACATATACAGGACATAATACTATGGGATGGGTAAAAAGAATAACATGCACTTACCTCCCTGGCTCTATATATACAGTACATATACTATACATTACATCTCCACACTACATATACAGTACATACATTATACATTACATCTCCACATTATATATACAGTACATACACAATTACATCTCCACACTACATATACAGGACATATACTATACATGACATCTCTACATTCAGGGCCGTCTTAACAGCATTATGGGCCCCTGGGCAGAGGTGCGAATTGGGCCCCCCCCCCCCCCCCCCCCCCGGTGGCAGTTGCCATCAAACCCCCCCCATCTTTGCAACCCCGCCCCTAGCCAGTACAATAACTTACAATAAAAAATACAAATTATAGTTAACATAAACTTTAATTCACAACACAGTCTCTAAGCAGCACAGAAACAAAAAATAACTGTGCATGCATGCCGCACCAAACCAGACCAGGTTGGCATCAAAGTATCCAAAAAACGCAATGGAAGTGCTTTCCAACAGCAATCTGCAGGGTTTATTTTCAAACCAGTGCAACATTTGGCAGAGCAGCCTATTTATTTATAGTTTCATTTAACAAACTAAATTTGCGAGATTTTTTGTCAGAGAATTCCTTTATAATTGGCTTAAAGTCAATTGTCTTCAGGATGTCATTTTCCATACACATGAGCGAAAGCCAATTCAAACGTTGCTGCCCCATTGTACTGCGGAGCTGATTTTTGATAAGTTTCAGCCTGGAAAATGAACGTTCTCCTGCACAGTTGGTCACCATCATGCACATGAACACTCTGAGTGCAATTTCAACATTGGGAAACACAGATGTCAAGTTTTCTGAAATTATTTTTCTGTACAATGCAGGAAGAGTATCACAAGTTTCATCAAGAGCAATGTATTGCTTGAGATGTCTACATTCATTTAAAAGGTCTTCGCCATCAAGATCTTCATGATATTTATTAGCAAGATCCTGACATTTTTTGTTTAAGTCATCCGAAGCTATCGTTTTTAATTCACTGAAGAAAGAAAACAGATTTCCAATCACTGAATAAGCTTCTGCACGTTTTGTCAGTTCAGGAATTAGAGAGTTCATAACAGGAAGGAATGTTTCCACCTTAAACTTCTCACTTTTACTGAGAAGTACTTCTTCTTCTGATCCATCATATCTAGTAAGACGAACACTTCGTTTTCGGTCCCGTTTTTTTACCTCTCTGAAATCAGAATCTGGGCACCTACTTCTGGCTTTATCTTCATATTCTGTAAACTTTTCTCTAATTTCCTGAAGATAGCTTTTCAAAGACTCAAGAAGATTTGTGGCGACAAGTATGTTTACATCCTCTGACTGCAAAACTTTACTTGTTTTGTCCACTCTTTCAAGAATGTCATTCCAAAGAATTGTGAGGAAGATGGTTTCAAGGTCCTCCATTTTCCCACTCAATCCTTCTGCCTCTCGTCTTGCATTCATTTCTTGTTGATTGTCAGCAGATACAGAATCCAGTGCATCTTTAATTTTCTCAAAACCACCATATAAAGCATGAACAGCATTATAATGTGATTACCACCTTGTGTCTGACAAACGCTTGACCACAACATCTTTTCCTAAAGAAGTTGAAAGAACGTTCCATCGATATGTAGAGGCAGAGAAGAAGGAATACAGATGCTGAACAAAGTCAAAGAATTTAACAGTCTGCATACAACACTCTGCTGCTTTTACTCCCACCAAGTTTAGACTGTGTCCTGCACAGGGGACATAGATAGCGAACTCATTCAGTTGATTTATCCTCGCTTGCAATCCAGAATAACGTCCAGACATATTTGAAGCGTTGTCATATGACTGACCACGGCAGTTTGATAGTGGAATTTTGTTGTGATTAAGGAAATCCACAACAGTGTCTGCTAGAGTCTTTGCTCCATGAGAAAATATGGGGATGAACTTAAGAAAACGTTCTACCGGCCCACATCCTCGAACATAGCGGATTGTAAATGTCAACTGATCTGTGTGTGAGATGTCAGGAGTAGAATCCACACTTATTGAAAAATACTTAGATTCTTTTATTTCTTGAAGAATAACACACAGAACTTGTTGTCCCATTATATCAATAAATTCCTCACAAACGTTTGCCGACAAATATGATGGGTTTCCCTTTCCTCGATTCCCATGCAGTTTGAGATGTTCTTCTAAAAAAGGGTCAAATTCACTCAACAGCTCTAGAATACCTAAATAGTTTCCATTTTTTGCAGAGCCAATTGTTTGATTTTCTCCACGAAATGCCAAACCTCTGGAAGCAAGAAAGCGAATCACAGAAACAACACGTGTCAACACTTTTTGCCAATACTCTTGCTGTGAGTGAATACTTTGAAGTAATAAAGTATCTACATTTCCACTTTCTCTATGCCGACTCAGATATGCTGTCATGCACTTGTGATGTTCTTCACTATTTTCATGTTGTACAATAACATTGCTGTGTTTCCAATCATTAAATCCTACTGTAGCAAAGGGAGATTCTGTCTTGGAAAACAGGCGACATACAAAACAGTATACACGGCCTTGGGATGGTGAATACAGTAGCCATTCACGTTTTATACTCTCGCCATTCCGCAGATCACGTTTAAACATGTTTTTTGATAAATATCTAGTCTGAGAATTCTCTCCTCCCTCTCCTTTATATACTCTGCGTGAGTTTGAAAGATTTCCATCATGATTCTGACATGATGTTGGCCCGCTTCGAATCCAGTAATCTACAGTTTTGGGATTGTTAAGGTCCCATAACCCTGGATCTGTGTCCTGGATTTCAAGTTGTTTTGACACTTCACATTCGGATATTTCCTCTTGTGGAATGTCCTCAACAATGGTATCATCACATGTCCCTGCAACTTTGTCTGCTGAAACTGGATGGATGGATACAGGAGGGGTTGTGGATATGGATGGCATGCAGGGAGCAGTACTAGCGACTGGGACTATACTTGGATTGAACCAAGAAGTTAATTTTGGAAGTTTGCTTGTTTTTTCTTTCTCCTCTGCAGCTTTTTTCCTTTTCTGTGCACCACTTAAAACACTACGCTTCATTTCTGTTATCTCTAAATAAATCAGAACAAAAGAAAAGGTAAGAATACTGATCACTAATGACAATATGAAAAGACAAACACAGCCACATGTCTTTAAGACTAATATCTAGGTTAGGGCTAGTTATGGGTCTTAGAGATGTGATGGTTCATCTTTTCATATTGTCAACTGATCAGTATTCCTAGAGTACTATTGTGGATCTCTGTACATATAGCATTTATTGCACTTATGTAGGGTATTTACTGTAGTTGGTGTTTTTCCCACTAGATGTCACTACTGTGTTTGTTGTAACTTATTTCTCTGCACGGCTGAAGGAGCTCAGGGGTTACCTATTTTGTGTCACATGTTGTCTGGTTGTCCACTGGAAGGTGCAGCTGCTTTTCCTTGACTCTTTCTCTCTACACACACACACACACACACACACACACACACACACCTCCCCCACTACCCCTCTCACCCAGTACAGGGAGCTCTTACACCAAAGCTATGCTCTTAAACCAAGTCAACATTTTGAAAAACTGTGAGTTCTTAAACCAAAACGCTCTTAAACCAAGTTACTCTTAAATCAAGGTACCACTGTATACTGTTACTGACTAAATCCAGTGCACCAAGGACAATATTGCGAACAATACCTGTGTATAGGAAAGAAATATCACCTCACCGTGACCAGGACCATTCCCACCACATAAAACAAATATTATCACAACCTCTTCACCACCACCATTACTAAGTAACATCCACTGTACAAATACCAGTATCATCCCCATACACTGACCCATTTAGAGGTAGACACCAATGGTACACAGGTTCTGCACACCATATAAGTGATTGCAGTGCAGTTAATAATGACTCACAGGTGACGTCTTCTCTGATGGCAGTCGCTCACTTTTCGCTTTCTTCTCCACGTGGCGATCTTTTCCCAGACACAACTCGTCACCACAGAATCTGCGAGACAAACATCTTAGGGTTCTCGCTCATACAGTATAGACATCCTTTGTGCTCCCATATAGTAGTTAAACCCCCTATGTGCATCCATATAGTAGATGGGCCCCCTCTATGTTTCCCCCTGGAAACTGGTGGAAAGCCCCCACTGTTAATATTACCCCCCCCCCCCCCAATAAATGTTATCCCCCTGCAAGGTCCCCACCATTCATAGTAACCCCCCCCCAATAAATCTTAGCCCCCACCATTCATAGTACCCCCCCCCCCATAAATCCATGTCTTATCCCTCTAGAAGGTCCCCACCATTCATAGTAACCCCCCCCCCATAAATCTTATCCCCCTGGACAGCCCCCACCATTCATAGTAACCCCCCCCCCCCCATAAATCTTATCCCCCTGGACAGCCCCCACCATTCATAGTAACCCCCCATAAATCCATAAATCTTATCCCCCTGGAAGGTCCCCACCATTCATAGTAACCCCCCCCATAAATCTTATCCCCCTGAAAAGCCCCCACCATTCATAGTAACCCCCCCCCCATAAATCTTATCCCCCTGGAAAGCCCCCACCATTCATAGTAACCCCCCCCCCATAAATCCATTGATCTTATGCCCCTGGAAGGTCCCCACCATTCATAGCACCCCCCCCCCATAAATCTTATCCCACTGGACAGCCCCCACCATTCATAGCACCCCCCCCCCCATAAATCTTATCCCACTGGAAAGCCCCCACCATTCATAGTAAACCCCCCCCCCCCCCATATATCCATTGATTTTATGCCCCTGGAAGGTCCCCACCATTCATAGCACCCCCCCCCCATAAATCTTATCCCACTGGACAGCCCCCACCATTCATAGTAACTCCCCCCCCCATATATCCATTGATTTTATGCCCCTGGAAGGTCCCCACCATTCCCCATATATCCATTGATTTTATGCCCCTGGAAAGCCCCCACCATTCATAGCACCCCCCCCCCCATAAATCTTATCCCACTGGACAGCCCCCACCATTCATAGTAACCCCCCCCCCATATATCCATTGATTTTATGCCCCTGGAAGGTCCCCACCATTCATAGTAACCCCCCCCCCCCCCATATATCCATTGATTTTATGCCCCTGGAAAGCCCCCACCATTCATAGTAACCCCCCCCCCCATATATCCATTGATTTTATGCCCCTGGAAGGTCCCCACCATTCATAGCACCCCCCCCCCCCATAAATCTTATCCCACTGGACAGCCCCCACCATTCATAGTAACCCCCCCCCCCCATATATCCATTGATTTTATGCCCCTGGAAGGTCCCCACCATTCATAGCCCCCCCTCCCCCATAAATACATAAATGTTAGCCCCATGGAAGGGTCCCCCCCCCCAATAAAGTCCCCCTGGAAGGTCCCCACTGTTAATAGAACCCCCACCAATAAATGTTATTTAACCTGGGCTAGGCAGCCAACACCCCCACCCCCATATATTCACCTGGTACTCTGCCAGGCAGCGGCTTTCCAATCCACACAGAGCTTCTCCTCTTCTCCCCGCTGCGAGCTTGTGACGTCACCAGCGCGCGGGAGGCCGGAAACAGCGTGCCAGACGTTGACAAGGCAGACAGACAATGGGCTGTCTGCTATCAGTGCGCCTGGGATTCCCATTTGTCGGCATCCCCCTGCTTCTCCTCCGGGCCTGAGTCAGGCCGCCTGACGCTGGGTGGTGCCGTGCGGCTGCAGGCACTGGAGGGACGCTGCGCTGGGGGGCGGCGACAAAGGCAAACATTACCTCCTCCTGTTGCTGGGCGGAACGGCCGGCCGCTGCGGGCCTGAAGCCTTTAACCTGCAGCTGGGGGAGGGAGAAGATGCAGCCGGAGACCGGACACAGGGTAGGCGGCCGCTGCGGCCCTAAACCTGCGTCAGGACTGCGGCGGCGCGGCCTATTGAAACTTACGAATACCGGCAGGGCTGTCTTACCCAGGCAGGGGCCCCCTAGGACGCAAGGGCCCCCGGGCAGCCGCCTACCCTGCCCAATGGGTAAGACGGCCCTGTCTACATTATATATACAGTACATACATTATACATTACATCTCTACACTACATATACAGGGCATATACTATACATTACATCTTCACATTATATATACAGTACACACATTATACATTACAGCTCTACACTACATATATAGTATATACATTATACATTACAGCTCTACATTACATATACAGGACATAAATTAAAAATGAAATTGTTACAATACATATACAGCACATACACTATACATTACATCTTTACATTATATATACAGTACATACATTATAGATTAAATCTCCACACTACATGTATAGTTCATACACTATATATTACATCTTCACACTATATACAGGACATATATTATACTACATAATGCATCTCTACATTACTTAAACAGTACACACATTATTGACAACATCTCCAAACTATATATACAGGACATAAACCATCCATGACATTTATACATTACATGTGACATTCCAGGCCCACTCAGCCAGTCAGCGGCAGGACACCTGTAGCTTTTCCCCCTGCTGGTCCATCCTGGATATTGCTATCTGTGACTGTTCCTCATGCTGATCCATCTGGATGCTACTCCTGAATGCCGCAGTTCCTCATGCTGATCCATCTGGATGCTACTCCTGAATGCCGCAGTTCCTCATGCTGATCCATCCTGGATGCTGCTTCTGGCTTTGGAGTTGCTTCCTCTCCTGGTCCTCTCTGGCTGCTGCTTCTGTGAAGAATGACCACAAGCAGCTGTGTGCAGCTATTTATACCCAGTGAGCTGCGCTCTGATTGGTGGAATTTCCAAGCCATAACATTGCATACATTATGGGCAGGCCTGCTTTCTGATTGGTGGAAATTAGCTGATGACCTCACAATATGTATGACCTAATAGGAGTGCTGCTCTCTGATTGGTGGAAAATCCAAGCCATAACATCGCATATATTATAGGCATTGCTGTTTTCTGATTGGTGGAAATTCCTTAATGACCTCACAATATGCATGACCTCATGGCAGTGCTGATCTCTAGTGATGACATCACAGACATTATGGGAAGTGCTGCTTTCTGAATGTGTCCATAGACATTTATGTGGAAAAGAGATGGAATATGTCACAATGTGATAGTAAGACATGTCATGTTATGTATGGCGGCCTCTATATCCAGGCTGCTGGAGGTATGACGGGTGCAGCCAGCAGGTGGCAGTATAACCCACACACACACCTGCTCCATGTTACTGATGCTGCCCCTACATCCAGGCTGCTGGAGGTATGACAGGTGCAGCCAGCAGGTGGCAGTATAACCCACACACACACCTGCTCCATGTTACTGATGCTGCCCCTACATCCAGGCTGCTGGAGGTATGACAGGTGCAGCCAGCAGGTGGCAGTATAACCCACACACACACCTGCTCCATGTTACTGATGCTGCCCCTACATCCAGGCTGCTGGAGGTATGACAGGTGCAGCCAGCAGGTGGCAGTATAACCCACACACACACCTGCTCCATGTTACTGATGCTGCCCCTACATCCAGGCTGCTGGAGGTATGACAGGTGCAGCCAGCAGGTGGCAGTATAACCCACACACACACCTGCTCCATGTTACTGATGCTGCCCCTACATCCAGGCTGCTGGAGGTATGACAGGTGCAGCCAGCAGGTGGCAGTATAACCCACACACACACCTGCTCCATGTTACTGATGCGGCCCCTACATCCAGGCTGCTGGAGGTATGACAGGTGCAGCCAGCAGGTGGCAGTATAACCCACACACACACCTGCTCCATGTTACTGATGCGGCCTCCATCTTCCTGGGTTAGGAGTGGATCCTGTAAGATGTTGCTGTATGTTGCTCCTTGTTCTGTGTTATGGGGGCCCTTCTACTACTACTGGGGGTCCTGTCACTCTCCCTGTACGGGGTCCTATAGGAGACAAGCTATAGAGAAGCAATGGCTGTCATTATAGGGGAGGGGGTCAGGGTCTCTGCTATGAGGGAGGTCTATGGCGGTCACTGTTATTGGGAAGTGCTCTATACTATAGCTGCCATTATTATGGGGGTCTATGGCGGCCACTGGTATGAGAGGGTTTATGTCTGTCACTCTTATGGGGGCATTTACAGCTGACACTACTGTAGGGGTCTATGGTGGTCCCTGTTATGGAGATGTCTATTGCAGTTTGCTGTATCATATATCCTGTGTGAGTTGCCCCCATAGAGCAGCACTGGCACATACTGTTCTCCCTGTGGCCATTAGCCCCCTCCATGCTGTACACTGCAGCACATCTCATTGTCCTGCCATTATTAGTGAGTTATGGGCTCCGCTCCATCCCTGGACCATGTGACCTGCGCTCAGTACAGCTATATCATACAGCGGATTATGTGTAGAGCAGAGGTCGGGGTGGTCGGTTGCCAAGGAAACTTTATAGCATCCAGCAAGTTCAGGGTACAAGTCCTATGGATTAGATCAGTCATGTCAAACTCTGGCTCATGGTGCCATTATTTGTGGCCCACCAGACAATTCAGAGTTTTAATTACATCTGGCCCGCGATGGCTACTATATAAGAGACTATGGGGGAGGGCTGGGTACTATATAAGAGACTATGGGGGAGGGCTGGGTACTATATAAGAGACTACGGGGAGGGCTGGGTACTATATAAGAGACTACGGGGAGGGCTGGCTACTATATAAGACACTATGGGGGAGGGCTGGCTACTATACAAAAAAGACTATGGGAGAGGGCTGGCTACTATATGGGACTATTGGGGAGGGCTGGCTACTATACAAAAAAGACTATGGGAGAGGGCTGGCTACTATATGAGACTATTGGGGAGGGCTGGCTACTACATGAGACTATTGGGGAGGGCTGGCTACTACATGAGACTATTGGGGAGGGCTGGCTACTATATGAGACTATTGGGGAGGGCTAGCTACTATATAAGAGACTGTGGGGGAGGGCTGGCTACTATATAAGAGACTAGGGGGGAGGGCTGGCTACTATATAAGAGACTAGGGGGGAGGGCTGGCTACTATATGAGACTATGGGGAAGGCTGGCTACTATATAAGAGACTGGGGGAGGGCTGGCTACTATATGAGACTATTTGGGAGGGCTGGCTACTATATAAGAGACTGTGGGGGAGAGCTGGCTACTATATGAGACTATTGGGGAGGGCTGGCTACTATAAGAGACTATTGGGGAGGGCTGGCTACTACATGAGACTATTGGGAAGGGCTGGCTACTACATGAGACTATTGGGGAGGGCTGGCTACTATATGAGACTATTGGGGAGGGCTGGCTACTATATAAGAGACTGTGGGGGAGGGCTGGCTACTATATAAGAGACTAGGGGGGAGGGCTGACTACTATATAAGAGACTAGGGGGGAGGGCTGGCTACTATATAAGAGACTATGGGGAGGGCTGGCTACTATATAAGAGACTATGGGGAGGGCTGGCTACTATATAAGAGACTGTGGGGAGGGCTGGCTATTATATGAGACTATTTGGGAGGGCTGGCTACTATATAAGAGACTGTGGGGGAGGGCTGGCTACTATATGAGACTATTGGGGAGGGCTGGCTACTATATGAGACTATTGGGGAGGGCTGGCTACTATATGAGACTATAGGGGAGGGCTGGCTACTATATAAGAGACTGTTGGGGAGGGCTGGCTACTATATAAGAGACTGTGGGGGAGGGCTGGCTACTATATAAGAGACTGGAGGAGGGCTGGCTACTATATGAGACTATTGGGGAGGGCTGGCTACTATATGGGAAACTTGGGGGGCTGGCTACTATGTGGGGCAATTTTTGGGGGGGCTAATATATGGGTTGGGGTGTAATCATATCATAGCAATTTATCATGTCATTTATCATAGTGCACGGGGCTGGGAGACGCACACCACTGACAGTGCCAAGAACAACGCACGTTGATCTGACAGTGCCAGCACCGCAGCATTCGTGCTTCAATAATTATCTAGGTTGGCCCGCGACTTTGTCCAATTTTTTTAATTTTGGCGCACTGTGTATTTGAGTTTGACACCACTGGATTAGATATAGTGGGGGTCATGTTGTTGGATCTGTAGTAGATAAATCCCGACACTCGGCCTATAGCCTTCATCAGCGCCTAAACGCGTCCTCTCACATGTACCTGCTTGAATCACTTTAATAAAAGAATCATTACCTTATTGTGAGTGCCGGGATTTATCTTCTACAGTGCGTGGGTTTTCCTCCTACCACGAGCACCACTCACTGGACAGAGTGCCGTCTTCTACCTAACTATGTTATTAGATCTGTGTCTCCTGCTGATCTGAGGAAGGGGTTGGGGTTCTGCTTTACAGACCCCCTATAGTATTTCTGGGCGCAGGTCACATGGTCCAGGGAAGGGCCCGGAGCGGAGCTGATAACTCTCTAATAAAGGAGTCAGTAGGTGGGTGAGATGTGCTGCAGTGTACAGCATGGAGGAGGCTGATGGCCGCAGGAGAAAACATTATGTCACTGGGCTTCTTATTGCTTCATGACATCAGTGTTACTCCTGAATAGCCTTACCTAGAGGCTGCAGGATATATATATATATACACATAGGGGATCATATAGGAGCTGTGCAGGATATATATATATATATATATATATACATAGGGGATCCTATAGGAGCTGTGCAGGATATATATATATATATATATATATATATATATATATACATAGGGGATCGTATAGGAGCTGTGCAGGATATATATATATACATAGGGGATCATATAGGAGCTGTGCAGGATATATATATACATAGGTGGTCATATAGGAGCTGTGCAGGATATATATATATATATATACATAGGGGATCATATAGGAGCTGTGCAGGATATATATATACACATAGGGGATCCTATAGGAGCTGTGCAGGATATATATATACACATAGGGGATCCTATAGGAGCTGTGCAGGATATATACATACCTCCCAACCGTCCCGTTTTCGGCGGGACAGTCCCGATTTCGGGGTCATGTCCCGCCGTCCCGGAACGGGCCCCAAGTGTCCCGCTTCCCAAAACACAGCTGGCCCTTTAACTACGAGTGCTCCTGGTGAGCGCTGGCAGATGCGGGGCTGTGATTGGCTGGCTCCTGTGACCGGAAGCTGCATTCTGCCTCCGGCCACAAGAGTGCGGGAGATACAAACTCCCTCTGATGAGTCTGTTCCCGGCCTCGGGAGTGTATCAGCCGGCTGGGGAACTACTCCCTGCTCCCGCCCACCAGAAGACCGCGAAGGAGGGAGAAGAGGAGCAGCTGCTGCTGCACGGCCCGGTATAAGGGGATGGGGGGTGTTAATGAGGCCGAGCAGGAGGCAGTTTACAGGGAAGGGGTTAAGTTACCTTTGGAGTCAGCACATCCCCCAGGACTCAGCAGAGAAGGGGGGAGGGGAGGATGGAAGTGACTTAACCCCTTCCCTGCTGTGCACTGAGGTTAGCTGTCTGCTATCATGTCTGTCAGCCAGCTGCTGACGCTACCAGGCACTGCCAGGAGGGAAGGAGTTAAGTGTGATGAATGAGGCTTCTCTGCCTGACCAGCCTGGACCGCAGACAGTGACCTGGAGGGACTGTGGAAGAAGTGCTCATTATCTGTGTATTGTCTGATGTCCCCTAAAGTCACTATAAGGAAAGCCCCTTCTCTAGGGGGAGTAATCAGATGACTTCTAATACTACTACTCCCAGCAGGCTGCTGCATGAGGCTGAGGAGGCAGAGCCACAACTTAACTCTACATAGTAGCTAAAACTCATCCTGGCAGTCCAGAGGGTACAGAGAGATAATAATAGAGAATCCCTCCTGATAATAGAGAATCACTCCTGATGATAGAGAATCCCTCCTGATAATAGAGAATCCCTCCTGATGATAGAGAATCCCTCCTGATAATAGAGAATCCCTCCTGATAATAGAGAATCCCTCCTGATAATAGAGAATCACTCCTGATAATAGAGAATCCCTCCTGATAATAGAGAATCACTCCTGATAATAGAGAATCCCTCCTGATAATAGAGAATCACTCCTGATAATAGAGAATCCCTCCTAATAATAGAGAATCCCTCCTAAAAGAGAGGATATCACCTTTAATACTGTTTCCCCACAATTCTGGTCCATGTATGTAGTTTAATCCATGTCCCTATGTGGTCACCAATAGATGTACAATGTTGCCATGATTGCGCAGCTACTGGTGACCACATATATGTCCATACGCTGTACAAACAACGGCCGTTCCACGTGAACAACTGTTGTTTAACGCTAACTATGGTCAGAAGTAATGAACGTGTTCAATAACTCCAGCCGTAGGTTGTGTTAAACAACGGCCATTCAAGCTGAACGGTTGTTGTTTGTACAGCATATGAACATAGCCTTAAAGTGTAACGATCATCTTTCGCTGGTGGCAGGATACGCTGTCAAAATGCTGCCACCATGCTACAGTACCTGTGAAGGTCCAACAATACCATCAATTGCACTGTATGCAACGACACTGCCGGAAGTATTCCATCTCCGCTGGGCGCATGTACAGGATATCCTGCCACCAGAGAAAGACCATCAGTACACTTTAAGTTTCACAAAGATTTGAAAAATAGGCCTTGGTACTTATGGCCAAAAGTGGGGAGTTAGAGAAGCACTACAGGAATTTTTTTTTCTTGCTTATATAATGCAACTTGGCAATTACTAGAGGTACTTTATATATCATGCTATGCAGTTAGTCTACAGTAGCGGCATTAAAGTGACTGTACCCCCTGGCCCAGGCTGAAGCACTGGAGGCGGCTGACCCATCCTTAGTGGGGGGAAACCCCCGCCCCTCTATGATAGGGTTCCAATGATTCTAATGCAGTCACGTCATGGAGGGGCTGGAGTTTCTTCCCACTAGGGTACTATTACACCAACAGATCTGATGACAGATTATCTGCCAAAGATTTGAAGCCAAAGCCAGAAACAGACAATAAACAGAGATTAGGTCATAAAAGAAAGACTGGATTTCTCCTCTTTTCAAATCCACTCCTGGGTTTGGCTTCAAATCTTTGGCAGATAATCTGTCGTCAGATCTGTTGGTGTAATAGTACCCTTAAGGGTGGGTCAGCCCGCCTCCAATGCTTCAGCCTGGGCCTTGTGGTACAGTCACTTTAAGTTATTGTATGGTGGCATTACTTAGTCATATATGTTGGTGATATTTAGATCTTTTGCTAATAGCGATAATTGGCGTGTTCACAACGGGCGTATTGAGACCTAGGGCAGCCCAAGCTGTAAATACAGCCCTGGTGATCAGCAGTGTATTATATACTTATCTTCCTCCTGAGTGAGTATATATCTCTCCATGCTATGTAGGCAGCAGTGTATTATATACTTATTATCCTCCTGTATGAGTGTGTATATATCTCCCCATTCTGTGTAGGTATACAGCAGTGTATTATATACTTATTATCCCCCTGTATGAGTGTGTATATATTTCCCCATTCTGTGCAGGTATACAGCAGTGTATTATATACTTATTATCCTCCTGTATGAGTGTGTATATATCTCTCCATTCTGTGTAGGTATACAGCAGTGTATTATATACTTCTTATCCTCCTGTATGAGTGTGTATATATCTCTCCATTCTGTGTAGGTATACAGCAGTGTATTATATACTTATTATCCCCCTCCTCTATGAGTGTGTATACATCTCTCCATTCAGTGTAGGTATACAGCAGTGTATTATATACTTATCTTCCTCCTGAGTGTGTATATATCTCTCCATTCAGTGTAGGGATGTAATCCACAATATGTTATATTCTAAGTTTTATCACTTATTGCCAGCTAAAGTCTTCAGAAATTAAAAAGATTTTTTTTGCGGAGGAAATGAGCCAAAGCCAAGAGTTAGCTCAGAAGTAAAAGAGATATAAGTTAAAGTGCTATACTTACCATCCTGGTCAAACCATTTATTTCTGCAAGAAAACCAATGTGGCACTACAGTGGAAGACGTGATATGGGAGGGTAGGGGCGTGTCTTGGGGATTGGGGGCGTGTCTTAGGGTTAGAGGGCGTGTCTTGGGGATAGGGCGTGTCTTTGGGTGGGGTTAGGGGCGTGTCCATGTCCCTCTTTCCTCTCAGCCAAAGTTGGGAGGTATGTATATATATACACATAGGGGATCCTATAGGAGCTGTGCAGGATATATATATACACATAGGGGATCCTATAGGAGCTGTGCAGGATATATATATATACACATAGGGGATCCTATAGGAGCTGTGCAGGATATATATATACACATAGGGGATCCTATAGGAGCTGTGCAGGATATATATATATATATATATATATATACACATAGGGGATCATATAGGAGCTGTACAGGATATATATATATATATATATATATATATATATATATATATATATATATACACATAGGGGGTCATATAGGAGCTGTGCAGGATATATATATATATATATATATATACACATAGGGGATCATATAGGAGCTGTGCAGGATATATATATATATATATATATATACATACATAGGGGATCATATAGGAGCTGTGCAGGATATATATATACATAGGGGATCATATAGGAGCTGTGCTCGGGTAATGAACAGCAGGAATCGGGCACAGAGAGACAATCCTGACCATCCCAATAACCGGCACACGTCCCGCAGCATCAGCATCACCGCGGCCGTTGTTCTGTAATATGGAGACTATCCGGAGGTCCCTTATTGCTTTTGGAAATGAAGCTTCTCCATTGTTTAGTATAATGAAGGTGACATGGAGGCCATTTCTTCCTATAAGGGAGAAGATGACATCACAAACCTGTCAGTAGGGGATGCCAACATATACCGTGGCCCAGCGGCTTCTGTGCAATTCATAGTTGGTGTCAGAATGTGTCCACAAACATTTATGTGACATCACAGCTGCCGAATACGGAGGAGACGAGAACCTGTCACAATGGGATATTAGGGTGTGTAATGGCATGTATGGTGGATGATAACAGAGAGGCAATAGCTGGATATGTGTATAATACACAGACTGCCTGAGAGTGTATCTCCCTGTTAGGTAAATGCTTCACTATCACAATATGCACATGTGCAGCTATTGCCTCGCTGTTATCAGTCTCCAGACATGACATGGCTGAAGCCTTCTGCCCCCTGGTGCTGATTCCTTCCAAATACAGCGCCATACCTGGCCTCAGGTTGGGAGTGGTATTACAACTTGGCTCCATTCACCTAAATAGAACTGAGCTGCAATACCACACACAAAGGAAAAGGAAAAGAGTGGCACTGTTGTTAGGAAAGAAGCAGCGGTGTGTTATTTATTCCTGGATAACCTCGATATATCGGGAATATGTCGGCTCCATACCAGGTACAGAGCTGCAGATCCCGGCAGACAGGTGTTAGGGAGATAGAAGTGACTGGATCTTTAGTCGCCATTTGTAAACCTTTGAAGTCGTCCTTTTCATAAGCAGCTGAAGTGTCAGAGCGACAGCAGCAGCAGCACCGCCCTGTGTGTCACTCAGTGTAGGAGGGGGCGGGAGGAGGTGGGGCTGTGGCTTGGCTCCGCCTCTGTGACACTTCAGCTGGTAATGAAAAGGACAAATATAACAGTTTACAAGCGGTGATCAGCGGGGCTAAAGGTCCTGTCACTTCTATCTCCCCAGCACCTGTCTGCTGGGATCTGCAGCTCCGCACCTGGTATGGACCTCACTGCTTCTCTTTAAGGGCACGTTCACACATACTTAGTCCCTTGCGGATCTGATGCTGCCGATTCCATCAATTTATATAAATACCTCAAATCTGCAACATGAAACCCGGAGCAGATTAAGTCCATGTGACGGCCCCCTGAGGATTGGCGGATACTCCCGGCCATCGCTGTGCGCTTGTTCCCCAGGTGACAATATGGCGGCCGCCCCTGTCAGCCGTGGTACTGTACATGGCATTACATGATGTCAGTCACACATGGCCGGGCCTGTCAGGACGTCATATTCTGTGCGGAGCTGCAATCCCCGCAATAAATAAATAAACACATGAACGTCCCCGGTTCATTTAATAAAGGACAATAAAATAACAGAGCAAATGGCAAATAAATATTTAATAAATTAATTTAAAGAAAACATAAAATCCCATGAGCCATTGCCAGAGCTGGGAGACTAGCTGCCACTATTATACGCTGCCACATGGAGGACGTCATCATAATAATGGCGGCCGGGCTCTTCTTTCTTGTAGTGACCGTCACCGACTGACCACAGACCCTCCGCACCCCCACTTATAGTAACTGCTGCTTTTCCCGCTGGCTGACAGCCGCCATTCAGGGGAGACAGCTGCCATATACTGCCCAGAGACAGAAACTTCCAGAAGAGCCAAACCATCTGTAGAGAGAAAAAGGGGGAGAACATCCGAGGACTAAACCAACCGCCCTAAAAGCCTTAACTAACACTGAGCTAGAAGAGGGGATACAAATCTGTCTGACCACCTTACTATGAAAAGGGGGGCTCTGCCATATACAGGTACATATAGTAGTAGTCTTTCCTGCTTCTGGTGGTTTTTCTAGCAGATTTTCAGGTGTTTTCTTCCTTTAGTATAAATAAATATAGACATTATTTTATCTGCGTTTTATCCCATGTTTTTTCTTCCATTACAAGTCATGTTGCAGAATCTGAGTCACTGTCGTGAATTTTTTTTTTTTTTTTGCAGAAATCAATAGTCCAGGCGATTTTAAGAAACTTTGCAATTGGGTTTATTAGCCGAAAAATGAATTTTTATCATGAAAAAGCAGTTTGAAGCTCTCCCCCTGTCTTCATTGTTCTTCTCTGGAGAGAGGGAAATGAGACACCAAAACAAGGCAAGAAAGAGTTAATTAAAAGCTACATCACAGGGCTCTCTCCTTTGCAGTCACTACTGACCTCTCTGACCTCTGAATAGCTCCCCCGCTGTGTAATCCTTTGTTCTCTGCTCTCTGCTGCCACATTTCTCCTCCATCTCTCCTCCCCTCTCCATAGCACAGACAGGATGTGTGTGATTGAGATGTCCTGATTCTGAGCAGTGGATGACAGAAAGAAGAGGAGGGGGAGACCTGGGAAAAGGCTTTTAAAATGCAGATAATGGCATATTTGCCTAATAAACCCAATTACAAAGTTTCTTAAAATCGCCTGGACTATTGATTTCTGCAAAAAAAAAAAAAAAAATCACGACAGTGACTCTTGAAGTAAAGAATTGGGGGGGGGGGGGGGCACAGGGAAGATGCCATTATGCTCCCCATCCTATACAAGTCTATGGGAAGAAAAATACTGTAATGCTTAGTATTTATGGTTGCCTGGATACCAATAGGGGCTAGTACCTGTGGTTGCCTGGTTACCAGTGTGGTCTAGTGGCTGTGGTTGCCTGGATACCAGTAATGCCTTATACCTGTGGTGTCCTGGATACCAGTAATGCCTAATACTTGTGGTTGCCTAGATACCAGTAATACCTATTACCTGTGGTTGCCTGGATACCAATAAATCAGACAACAATAGCTTCACAAGCAATAGATAATGAAATATGTGCTATATCCCTATTGTGCCACTAGGTGTCAGTGTCTATTACTTATATACAGAAACCCCCCAGCAATACATTATACACCAACAAACCATGGGCAGAATTTCCAGGACATTTGTGCTATTTATTCAGGATGAGATAAAACATAAGATACAATATAATAACTACAAAATGTTACAGAAATGACCATATAAAATGTGAGTAGTGACCATGAAATATGTCCAAGTGTCATATAAGCTTTTAGTACAGGGTAATATACTCTCTCTTATATCTACCTGTATCCGGCCCAGATCTGCAGTAACTTCCCCACAGACGTCCTGTTCTCCTGCCCTCACCCATTATCACATGGTGGCGCACACACACGCTGGATGTCCCGACGCCCGTTTCACACATCCACGTCCATCCTCTCTCTTTTATAGTCTCTATCTGACTCCATTGCATCCTTTTCTTTAGGATCTTCGGCACACAGTAACGGAAGTCAAAGGGACGTCACATCTGTGCCGGCCGCTCAACCCAGGCGGGCATGTCCGAGAAGCCATGACATCACGGACCTACACAGCAGGGATACTGAGGCCACACGGAGGGGACGTGCTCATTGACCGCCAGCTGTGCGTGCTCCTCCGGTCACCATCCTGTCTGATACATGGGACGTCAATAGCCGCACTGTAGCTGGACAAAGCACACCACCAATAGTCCTTCCATTTCCTTACAGGTGTGATAGATCACCTATATCCCCATCTACTCTCCAGATAGAAAGTGCCAGAGCAATATGTAATATATGATAGAAAAGTGTAATAAACGTATATAGATGACAGCTATAACAATAACTATTATTAGTCTAATATACAGTCACAAAAATTATCTATATTATATTATCTACATTGTAGTATGTTATATGTCATAAGAAAAATATATAACCACCTGAGGTATAGCACGTTACCTCTGGCAGCTATATAGTTTAGATGACACTATGCACTTTATTGATTGTCCAGTAGGAACAATGTGATATTGTGGGTTACTGTGGTTACTGTCATTGTTATTTAGGCGCATGCACTTTACTATTCTTTAGTGATTGTTACAATCCCTGAGAATACTTTATAGAATATTGTAACTATTCATATGTAAATGACCTTGTACTAACACTTGCTCACATAGTAACCCCAAACCATCATTGCTTTTATGGGGTGTTTAGATATTTTTATATGGATAATCATGAATAAAGATTATATTAATATACCTTGGTATCATGTGTCTATTTTTGGGTGGAAAAGTAGGTGTTGTGTAATAGAATCCTAGCAGGATATGAAGCCGCCGCCGCTGTGAGTCCAGATGAGCGGTGACACAGCCGCCGCCGCTGTAACAATGTAGCTATTTGTCCAGATCTCATCATCCACAGATCCAGCCCCAGGAATACAGCTCCTTTGTCTCCATCTGGAGGAGTGTGACTGCTCCTCTCACTAGGGGGATAGGTGAGACACAGGAACTGTTCTAGATGCAGCAAACCCCTTTACTATTCACTAACTGTGTCTCTCCTATCCCCCTAGTGAGAGGAGCAGTCACACTCCTCCAGATGGAGACAAAGGAGCTGAATTCCTGGGGCTGGATCTGTGGATGATGAGATCTGGACAAATAGCTACATTGTTACAGCGCCGGTGGCTGTGTCACTGTTCATCTTTACAGTTTTCATAGAGGACATATTCAAAAGTAAAAGTCAAGAATCATTTTTACATACGTCTGACACCTGACCCCTGATTAATACAAAGTCAAAGTCAAGAATCATTTTTACACGTAACAAGTGTGACAAGTAACTTCTGATACCTGACTTCTGACTACTGACCATTGACAACTGACTTTTGACTACCTCTACCTGACGTCTGACTACTGAACATTGACAACTGACTACTGACCATTGACAACTGACTTTTGACTACCTCTACCTGACGTCTAACCATTGACAACTGACTTCTGACTACTGACCATTGAGAACTGACTTTTGACTACCTATACCTGACTACTGACGATTGACCACTGACTTTTGACTATGCATACCTGACTTCTGATAAAATAATGTGTGCTATCTTATCTATGAAACATCAGTAGTCAAAGCGTAACTGTCTTTTTTTTTTTTTTTTTGCAGAAATCAGTAGAATAAGCAATTTTAAGAAACTGTATAATAGGTTTTACAAGGCAAAAAAGCCTCTTTCTGTAATCAAAAAGCAATTTCCAAGCCTCCCCCCTCACTTCTTATCTGTTCATTATCAGGCAAATCCGTCTTCATTACAGAGAAGCCAGTGAAGAGGTTCTGCTGTGTCCATTATATCCTATGGAGGGGGGAGGGGCCGAGGGAGATGAGTGAGCAGGAAGAAGAGACATGAAGGTCAGCTGTTTGTAGACTGTCTGGGCACCTAAACCTCTGGATTCAGGGGTCAGAAAGGTCAGTGCTTATCTAGGAACTTGCTGAGAGAAGATTGCAGGGTGTTGTGCTGTGCAGGACTGCTCCGTGCTTACTCACTCCTCTCAGCCCCTCCCCTCTCCATAGAGCATAATGGACACACAAATCCTACTTCTGAAGTGAGGGGGGAGCTAGGAAAACAGCTTTTTCAGTACAGAAGGAAACTCTTTTGGTAAATAAAACCTATTACAGAGTTTCTTAAAATCGCTTGTACTACAGATATTTATTGTCCCTATTCATATAAAAAAAACAAAAATAAATAAAGCAGGGGTGCTCGCATTTGCGATTAGATCCTTTAAAAACTTATTAAGAATCAAAACAGCTCCGTATTGGTCACCTGGATCAGTCGTGTTGTTTGACACAACTTAAAATACAGCGTGAAAGTAGATGGGGAGCTGCCGCCACCATTCGGAATGCCCTCCTGGGTCCGGTAAGTAGATCAAGAGGATGGAAGTAGACAAATGGATGGCTTCCAAAGGTGCTCATACCCTTCAGGATTCAAGAAAAGCTGAGTCCAATAGAAAGTTGGCAGCAACTCTTTTATTGGTAATGAAGAGGGCACCAACAACCTAGAAACATGTTGTCCATTTAACCAATAAAAGAGTTGCTGTGCACTTTCTGTTGGACGCAGCTTTTCTTGGATCCTGAAGGGTACAGGCGCCTTTGGAAGCCATCCATTTGTATACTTCTCTCCTGTTGAAGTCCCTATCACATGATGTGTAATATCTTATCTCTAAAATGTCAGCACTTATGTATTACAAGTCCCTATTCAGTTTGAGTTTCACTTGCAGTATTCAGGTAACAAAATGAAGTGATATCTGATCTCTGACTTGTCAGAAGTTTTGAAACATTGTATTTGCTTCAGTTTTGCAAATAGCCGACCTATTGCTGACCTGGAACAGAAGCACTAAAATTGCTGACTGAATGTGTGGAGCCCTGAAGCTTCTCTGCATGAAGAATAAGTGTCTGGGCAGGGACGTTATTTATGTCGTGAGAGACGGGAGCGCATGGGGCGCTGGTTGATTGCATACTAGAGCTCAGTGCATACTGATACCACTGCTCTGTCTGCAGCTGCCGGGATCACGCTGCCAGGGATGGGATGTGTGGGGCTGGAGGTGGAAAATGTCACAACCGGCACCTTGTGCTGCTGCCTAGCAATTAAAGTGAAACTCCAACAAAATAGGGACTTATAATACTTTACTGCTGACATTTCAGAGATAAGATGTCTCAAGTCAGTAGTCAAACGTCAGTTCTCAAAAGTCAGTTGTCGGGAGTCAAAAGTCAGTTGTCAGTAGTCAATAGTCAGTTGTCAGAAGTTAGTTGTCAATGCTGAGGTATAAGAGTCAGGTGTCACACTTGTGTAGAAATGATTCTTGACTCGTACTTCTGACTATGTCCTAATATGGACACTACTGGAGGATAGGACATAATGGAACAGCAGAATAGTGAGTGCAGCTCTGGAGGATAAGACATAATGTAATGGCTGGAGCAGTGGATCCGCTGAATAACCGCTAGCGATGTCAAAGCTGCACCAGGGAGCAAAGTCTAAGGCGCCTCTGGTTTTCACCAGAGCCCGCCGCGAAGTGGATTGGACTTGCTGCAGCAGGCGACCCCAATCACTACACATAGGCAGGATCAGGGCCGCCATCAGGAATTTCGGGGCCCCATACAACCAAAGTGTCTGGGCCCCCCACATTAATAAAAAAAAAAAATAGTGTGTTGGCCCCACGCCTTGCTGGGAGGTATAATTTGGTTCCGATCAATTCTAGAGAACTGGCTCATATTCCCCATTTTCCCCAGTGGCTTAAAATGTAACCTCTGTTATACAGATATAAAATTGTAGAAACTAAATGTGAACAAGGTGCAATTTAAATGTCACCATACAGACACTTACTTGTATAGCTGCCTCTTGTGCTCTGTATGCAGTGCATTATATTCACCCTTGCAACGTACAATTTATAGCGTGTCTACAAGCCCAGCGGGGCTCATTATGATGGAGACTAAAACTTATACAAGAGTGGGGTAGGGGTCCCCCTGTATTCAGAATGCTGTTGAGTACTAGGCAATGCCCCGTTTGGGGTTATTGAATTTCGAGGGTCTGGGGGGCTGTTTGATTTGTATATGTTCACCAATAATAATGCCCCCAGAGGTGCCCCCATACACTAATAATGCCCCCAGAGGTGCCCCCATATACTAATAATGCCCCCAGAGGTGCCCCCATACACTAATAATGCCCCCAGAGGTGCCCCCATACACTAATAATGCCCCCAGAGGTGCCCCCATGAACTAATAATGCCCCCAGAGGTGCTTCCATGAACTAATAATGCCCCCAGAGGTGCCCCTATATACTAATAATGCCCCCAGAGGTGCCCCCCATATACTAATAATGCCCCCAGAGGTGCCCCCATATACTAATAATGCCCCCAGAGGTGCCCCCCATTAACTAATAATGCCCCCAGAGGTGCCCCCATATACTAATAATGCCCCCAGAGGTGCCCCCCATGAACTAATAATGCCCCCAGAGGTGACCCCATATGCTAATAATGCCCCCAGAGGTGCCCCCATATACTAATAATGCCCCCAGAGGTGCCCCCAATCACTAATAATGCCCCCAGAGGTGCCCCCATATACTAATAATGCCCCCAGAGGTGCCCCCATATACTAATAATGCCCCCAGAGGTGCCCCCATATACTAATAATGCCCCCAGAGGTGCCCCCATACAATAATAATGCCCCCAGAGGTGCCCCCATACACTAATAATGCCCCCAGAGGTGCCCCTAAAAAAACAAACATCCTACTCACCTAATCCGCGCTGTGCAGGCAGCAGCTCTTCCTCCTCTTCGGGCTCCATCTTGCGAGCCGCAGGGACGGGACTTCTGGCAGGCGTGATGACGTCACATGATCACGGACCGGCCTCCCATAGGCTGCTGGTATGAAGTGCCGGCAGCCAGGCCTGTATTTAGAGTTTATGCTGCCCTAGGCACTTTGCACGCTGAGGCGCCCCCCCCCCCACGTTGCTGTACATGCATGGTATATACCCTGGCACTTGGGTGTCGCTCTGCTTGATGCCCGCTGTTCTCATCAAACAAATGTGATGGAGGAAGGAAGGAGGCCGGGGACGTCTTAGTTTGGGGGCCGCTTCTGTCCAGTGTCGGACTGGGGTACCTGGGGCCCACCAATATAGAACCAGTGAGACACGACATGCTGACCCGCTCCTTTCCTGAATTCATCTGTATTTGTGACAAATCCCTACATTTATACAGCTCTCAGGGTATGCTGGGAGTTGTAGTCTCTGAGAGGACAACCCTGTAATAAATCACTGTGTGCAGAGGCTCCTGGTGGCTGCAATCTGTGGGTGACAACCATTAGCCCTGAAGGTCCAGCAAAACATCTGTCTACACTGTACTACAACTCCCAGCATATCCTGAGGGCTGCAGACTGTCATGCTGTACATGCTGGGAGTTGTAGTGCCTGCAGCTGTTGTAGTTGGGTCCTATACACTGGATGCTTTGTGGCATATAAGAATACAAAGATCTGTGGGGGCTCAGTGCAGGGAAGTGACCCCAGAACATCACTAATAGGGGATAGAACAAAACATCTACCACTATCCCCTATTAGTGATGTTCTGGGGTCACGTCCCTGCACTGAGCCCCCTCAGATCTCTGTATTCTTATATGCCACAAAGTATCCAGTGTATAATGCACCTAGGACCCAACTACAACAGCTGCAGGCACTACAACTCCCAGCATGTACTGACAGTCTGCAGCCCTCAGCATATGCTGGGAGTTGTAGTGCCTGCGGCTGTTGTAGTTGGGTCCTAGTTTAAAAGTTTGCGCTAGTGTACTGTAGTGACCGCGGGGCTGTGTCAGTACACTACCGAAAACAATACACTGACCCATTTAGACCCCAATGGTACACAGGCTCTGCACACTATAGAAGTGATTACAGTGCAGTTACTAATGACTCACAGGTGACGTCTTCTCCGATTGCCGTCGCTTCTTGCTTTCTTCTCCATCTGGCGCAGCAATCAAGAAGACTTCTCCAACCACAACTAGTCTGCAAGCAGGCAGCTGGGGGTGACTGGGGAAGGGAGACAGCTGGGGGTGACTGGGGAAGGGAGGCAGCTGGGGGTGGCAGGGGAAGCCAATGGGGTGAAGGGGAGACGCTGGGGTGACAGGGGGAAGGAGAGCAGCTGGGGTGACGGGGAGGGGGAGCAGCTAGGGGTGGCAGGGGGAGAATCTGGGGAGGCAGAGGGAGCAGCTGGGGGCAGGGGGAGTAGATGGGGGCAGGAGGAGGAGCAGATGGGGGGCAGGGGGAGTAGCTGGGGTGAGAGGGGCAGGGGTAGTAGATGGGGGCAGGGGGAGCAGCTGGGGGGGCAGAGGGAGCAATGTGGGGCAGAGGGATCAGCTCGGGGGCAGCAGCTGGGGTGGCAGGGGGAGTAGATGGGGGGCAGGAGGAGCAGCTGGGGTGGCAGGCAGAAGATTGGTCAGCTGGGGTGGCAGGGGGAGAAGATGGGGGACAGGCGGAGGAGCAGATGGGGCAGGGGGAGAAGATGGGGGGCAGGAGGAGAAGCTGGGGGGCAGGGAGAGCAGCTGGGGGTGCTGGTGGAGAGGCTAGGGGCTGCAGGAGGAGAGGCTGGGGGGTGCTGACAGAGAGGCTGGGGGGTGCTGACAGAGAGGCTGGGGGATGCTGACGGAAAGGCTGGGGGAGAGGCTGGGGGTGCAGGAGGGTAGGCTAGAGGGAGAGGTTGTGGGGTGCAGGAGGAGAGGCTTTGGGGTGCAGGAGGAGAGGCTGTGGGGTGCAGGAGGAGAGGCTGTGGGGTGCAGGAGGAGAGGCTGGAGGAGAGGCTGGGGGTGCAGGAGAAGAGGCTGTGGGAGAGGCTGTGGGGTGCAGGAGAAGAGGCTGTGGGAGAGGCTGTGGGGTGCAGGAGAAGAGGCTGGGTGAGGCTGTGGGGTGCAGGAGGAGAGGCTGGGGGGTGCAGGAGAAGAGGCTGGGGGAGAGGCTGTGGGGTGCAGGAGGAGAGGCTGTGGGGTGCAGGAGGAGAGGCTGGGGGGTGCAGGAGGAGAGGCTGGGGGAGAGGCTGGGGGGTGCAGGAGGAGAGGCTGGGGGTTGCAGGAGGAGAGGCTGGGGGGTGCAGGAGGAGAGGCTGTGGGGTGCAGGAGGAGAGGCGGGGGGGTACAAGAGGAGAGGCTGGAGGGGGTACAGGAGGAGAGGCTGGAGGGGGGGGTACAGGAGGAGAGGCTGGAAGGGGGTACAGGAGGAGAGGCTGGAGGGGGGGTAGAGGAGGAGAGGCTGGGGGAGAGGCTGTGGGGTGCAGGGGGTGAGGCTGAGGGGTACAGGAGGAGAGGCTGGGGGGTGCAGGAGGAGAGGCTGTGGGGTGCAGGAGGAGAGGCTGTGGGGTGCAGGAGGAGAGGCTAGAGGAGGTACAGGAGGAGAGGCTGGGGGTGCAGGAGGAGAGGCTGGGGGTGCAGGAGGAGAGGCTGGGGGTGCAGGAGGAGAGGCTGGAGGGGGTACAGGAGGGGGGGTACAGGAGGAGAGGCTGGAGGGGGGGTACAGGAGGAGAGGCTGGAGGGGGGGTACAGGAGGAGAGGCTGGAGGGGGGGTACAAGAGGAGAGGCTGGAGGGGGGTACAAGAGGAGAGACTGGAGGTGGGGTACAGGAGGAGAGGCTGGAGGGGGGGTACAGGAGGAGAGGCTGGAGGGGGGGTACAGGAGGGGGGGTACAGGAGGAGAGGCTGGAAGGGGGTACAGGAGGAGAGGCTGGAAGGGGGTACAGGAGGAGAGTCTGGAAGGGGGTACAGGAGGAGAGGCTGGAAGGGGGGTGCAGGAGGAGAGGCTGGGGGGTGCAGGAGGAGAGGCTGGAGGGGGGTACAGGAGGAGAGGCTGGAGGGGGGGTGCAGGAGGAGAGGCGGGGGGGTGCAGGAGGAGAGGCGGGGGGGGGGTGCAGGAGGAGAGGTGGGGGGGGTACAAGAGGAGAGGCTGGAGGGGGTACAGGAGGAGAGGCTGGAGGGGGTACAGGAGGGGGGTACAGGAGGAGAGGCTGGAAGGGGGTACAGGAGGAGAGGCTGGAAGGGGGTACAGGAGGAGAGGCTGGAAGGGGGGTGCAGGAGGAGAGGCTGGAGGGGGGGTAGAGGAGGAGAGGCTGGGGGAGAGGCTGTGGGGTGCAGGGGGTGAGGCTGAGGGGTACAGAAGGAGAGGCTGAGGGGTACAGGAGGAGAGGCTGTGGTGTGCAGGAGGAGAGGCTGTGGGGTGCAGGAGGAGAGGCTAGAGGAGGTACAGGAGGAGAGGCTGGGGGTGCAGGAGGAGAGGCAGGGGGGTACAAGAGGAGAGGCTGGAGGGGGTACAGGAGGGGGGGTACAGGAGGAGAGGCTGGAGGGGGGTTACAGGAGGAGAGACTGGAGGGGGGGTACAGGAGGAGAGGCTGGAGGGGGGGTACAAGAGGAGAGGCTGGAGGGGGGGGTACAGAAGGAGAGGCTGGGGGGTGCAGGAGAAGAGGCTGGGGGAGAGGCTGTGGGGTGCAGGAGGAGAGGCTGTGGGGTGCAGGAGGAGAGGCTGGGGGGTGCAGGAGGAGAGGCTGGGGGAGAGGCTGGGGGTTGCAGGAGGAGAGGCTGGGGGTTGCAGGAGGAGAGGCTGGGGGGTGCAGGAGGAGAGGCTGTGGGGTGCAGGAGGAGAGGCGGGGGGGTACAAGAGGAGAGGCTGGAGGGGGTACAGGAGGAGAGGCTGGAGGGGGGGTACAGGAGGGGGGGGTACAGGAGGAGAGGCTGGAAGGGGGTACAGGAGGAGAGGCTGGAGGGGGGGTAGAGGAGGAGAGGCTGGGGGAGAGGCTGTGGGGTGCAGGGGGTGAGGCTGAGGGGTACAGGAGGAGAGGCTGGGGGGTGCAGGAGGAGAGGCTGTGGGGTGCAGGAGGAGAGGCTAGAGGAGGTACAGGAGGAGAGGCTGGGGGTGCAGGAGGAGAGGCTGGGGGTGCAGGAGGAGAGGCTGGAGGGGGTACAGGAGGGGGGGTACAGGAGGAGAGGCTGGAGGGGGGGTACAGGAGGAGAGGCTGGAGGGGGGGGTACAGGAGGAGAGGCTGGAGGGGGGGTACAGGAGGAGAGGCTGGAGGGGGGGTACAGGAGGAGAGGCTGGAGGGGGGGTACAGGAGGAGAGGCTGGAGGGGGGTACAGGAGGAAAGGCTGGAGGGGGGGTACAAGAGGAGAGGCTGGAGGGGGGTACAAGAGGAGAGGCTGGAGGTGGGGTACAGGAGGAGAGGCTGGAGGGGGGGTACAGGAGGAGAGGCTGGAGGGGGGGTACAGGAGGGGGGGGTACAGGAGGAGAGGCTGGAAGGGGGTACAGGAGGAGAGGCTGGAAGGGGGTACAGGAGGAGAGTCTGGAAGGGGGTACAGGAGGAGAGGCTGGAAGGGGGGTGCAGGAGGAGAGGCTGGGGGGTGCAGGAGGAGAGGCTGGAGGGGGGTACAGGAGGAGAGGCTGGAGGGGGGGTGCAGGAGGAGAGGCGGGGGGGTGCAGGAGGAGAGGCGGGGGGGGTGCAGGAGGAGAGGTGGGGGGGGTACAAGAGGAGAGGCTGGAGGGGGTACAGGAGGAGAGGCTGGAGGGGGTACAGGAGGGGGGGTACAGGAGGAGAGGCTGGAAGGGGGTACAGGAGGAGAGGCTGGAAGGGGGTACAGGAGGAGAGGCTGGAAGGGGGGTGCAGGCGGAGAGGCTGGAGGGGGGGTAGAGGAGGAGAGGCTGGGGGAGAGGCTGTGGGGTGCAGGGGGTGAGGCTGAGGGGTACAGAAGGAGAGGCTGAGGGGTACAGGAGGAGAGGCTGTGGTGTGCAGGAGGAGAGGCTGTGGGGTGCAGGAGGAGAGGCTAGAGGAGGTACAGGAGGAGAGGCTGGGGGTGCAGGAGGAGAGGCAGGGGGGTACAAGAGGAGAGGCTGGAGGGGGTACAGGAGGGGGGGTACAGGAGGAGAGGCTGGAGGGGGGTTACAGGAGGAGAGACTGGAGGGGGGGTACAGGAGGAGAGGCTGGAGGGGGGGTACAAGAGGAGAGGCTGGAGGGGGGGGTACAGAAGGAGAGGCTGGAGGGGGGGTGAAGGAGAAGAGGCTGGAGGGGGGGTACAGGAGGAGAGGCTGGAGGCGGGGTACAGGAGGAGAGGCTGGAGGGGGGGTACAGGAGGAGAGGCTGGAGGGGGGGTACAGGAGGAGAGGCTGGAGGGGGGTACAGGAGGAGAGGCTGGAGGGGGGGGTACAGGAGGAGAGGCTGGAGGGGGGCTACAGGAGGAGAGGCTGGAGGGGGGGTACAGGAGGGGGGGTACAGGAGGAGAGGCTGGAGGGGGGGTGCAGGAGGAGAGGCTGGAGGGGGGGTACAGGAGGAGAGGCTGTGGGGTGCAGGAGGAGAGGCTAGAGGAGGTACAGGAGGAGAGGCAGGGGGGTACAAGAGGAGAGGCTGGAGGGGGTACAGGAGGGGGGGTACAGGAGGAGAGGCTGGAGGGGGGTTACAGGAGGAGAGACTGGAGGGGGGGTACAGGAGGAGAGGCTGGAGGGGGGGTACAGGAGGAGAGGCTGGAGGGGGGGTACAGGAGGAGAGGCTGGAGGGGGGGTACAGGAGGAGAGGCTGGAGGGGGGGTACAGGAGGAGAGGCTGGAGGGGGGGGTACAGGAGGAGAGGCTGGAGGGGGGGGTACAGGAGGAGAGGCTGGAGGGGGGCTACAGGAGGAGAGGCTGGAGGGGGGGTACAGGAGGGGGGGGTACAGGAGGGGGGGTACAGGAGGAGAGGCTGGAGGGGGGGTGCAGGAGGAGAGGCTGGAGGGGGGGTACAGGAGGAGAGGCTGGGGGAAGACGGAGCGGCCGGGGGAGCAGAGGCAGGTGAGGCAGGCTTGGCAGGTCCCCCCTTCCCATGCAGCTTTGGTCCGGTGAGCTTCCAGCACACGCTGCCTCTATCACTGGCCGGAAGCTCACAGCTGCAGCCCCGCGGTCCAGGAACTTCTCTCCTGCTCGGCGCGATGACGTCACGTGCGCCGCTGCCGAGCAGGAGAGAAGGACCGCAGGGCTGCAGCTGTGAGCTTCCGGCCAGTGATAGAGGCAGCGTGTGCCGGAAGCTCACCGGACCGAAGCGGCACAACCCCCCCCCCCCAGGTGGCAAGGGGGGCCGTGCGGGCCCCCCTAGCGTAGCGGTCGGGGAGGGGTCGGCGGTCGGGGAGGGGTCAGCGGTCGGGGCGGCGGTCGGGGAGGGGGCGGCGGCCGGCGGGCGCGCCGGGCCCGCCGGTCCCCCCCATGTCTCTTAGGGTCCGGGCCCCATACGGCAGTACCGGTTGTACTGCCCTATCGGTGCCCCTGGGCAGGATCACAGCAGGACTCACAGCTGGAACCAGGGCAGTAGTTTCAGACAGCAGGAACCACTGGCAGCAGGGACATGCAGGAACCACGGGCAGGAATCACGGCAGAGCTGGGGCCATACTCTAAGGATAGCTAAGCAGAGGCACCAACAGGGAGGTCAGGGCAGGGTCAGATATTTATAGGGGCTGTGCTAGGAGCAAAGACAAGTTAAGAGTGTACTGCCCCTTTAAATTTAACTGAGCTGGCGGGCATGCGCCCCAGGGGGTGGAATACCATGAGCAAGGACCTGCGAGCCTGAAACATGTTGGTCTGAAGGTTTTGGAGTGTGTTTTTATACAAAGACGTGAGGATTGGACTACAGTTGTTGCTTAATATCTTTTCCATGCGTGTTCCAGTTGGGCTGTTCCGAGCACAGGTGCATGGTTCCCGGCAGTAGTGATCAGCCATTGACTTTCCTCACCACTTGGTCAGCTCTTAGGTGGAATACCCCTTTAACTTCGCTTTATAGGAAACATGAACTTTTTCCTCCCACTTCGACAGTCCAAAGAAAAGTGTATAAGGGGGAAAATACGGTGTGTGTGTGTGTGTGTGTATACATATATCTAATGGTAGACTCTCAATAAGCTTTTCTTCTATGATTTATTTAATAACTTTTAGGCCATGTTCCCACTACATGAGATACCGGACGTTCCGTGACCCGGCCAAGTCACGGAACGGCCGGTCTCTGCAAAGATCATTTCGGCTGGTACTTAAGCACCGGCCGGATGATCCTTCCTGCCGCAGTGTTCTGATTCGGGCGTATCAGCCCGTGCTCGCATCAGAACTCTCCTAGCACACAATGAAGCAAGCGGCCGGAGCTTACTATACTAAACTGTAGTATTCTCAAATAAAAAACTATACTTTTTTAAAATGATATTACAAAGAAATATGTAATGAATATAAATCTGTAATCTGTGGAGAACCCCTTTCGAGATAATCAAAATGCAAACTATACGCAGAGGAAAATCCTTCCCTTAGCTGCTACTATTAATCTCTTAAAGGGAACCACGATTGTGCTGATATGTTTCCCAGTTGCAGAGTATAGACTACTGTTCTGCTCCCCGAGGCCACCAGCCATGTCTGCAGCTGTAGCTTTACAAAGGGGAAAAAGTGGCTTTATTCCGGTGCGCGAGGCCAAGAGGGGGGGGGGGGGTCATCTGAGAGCTGCCTGTAACTAGTCGCTGCTCTCTGCCTGTCAATCATCCCTGCAGAGCATGCTGACAAGCAGAGAGCTGTGACTAGTTACGGACAGCCACCCGGCCAGATACCTAGTTGACTAGATGACTAGACATGGCGGGTAGCCTCCTCTAGAATGATAAACAGCCAAAGGAGGTGGAGCTTGAAGGTAACAGTAGCTGAATGGGAGAGTCGGAGAGTGGGATGCTGGATCACAGCGGCAGCGCACTAGGTAAGTATGCACTGCTGTGATCTGCAAACTGACACAACAGATATATACATATCCTATATACATATCTGTGGCTCTGTGCTATCAGTTTCCATTGCTGCACAAATGATACAAGGATCGGACGTACAACTCGGCCGCTTGATTCTTTTGTGCTGTGTAAAGGCCCCACAAACGAATGCTGATCTTGCTGATCAATAGTCGTCCTTTTAGATGGCCCAACAGTTCATGGTTATTGGCCGCACATTTACAGTTGGTCATTGATCAGCTGATCACTGGTCCTTTTGCCGATTATCAGGAATGAGCGTTCCTAGGAGTGAGGTTCTTAGCGCACAATTGATCACATTGTACGAGCCCATCTGCCACGTCACGGCGACCTCATTCAGATGGGTCCCTACACTAACACTATTATTCTTCTTATCCTCCAATTCCTCTAACCTGTCTGCTAGGGGCTTCTCTACAGGGACTGACTATACATTGCAGGTGATAAAGCTTTTACACCACATGGATCCTGGGCTACATATACAGTGTTAGTGTAGGGACCACCTGAGGGCAGAAGTGCTGCCGGTGGGCTCATAAAATAGATGGAAATTGGATATAATAATCTGGACCCATATAACTTACTAACAATATTGGGGGAAATTGTTAAGAATCAATTGTTTGTATTCACTATAGGGAAACATATTTTAGTTATGGGGCTTTGGGGGGTGCAGGCCGAGCTTTATTATCTCTATATAGAAGCATTTAATAAGTAATAAGTAAGTAATAAGTTTTCTCCTTATTGTGTGACATTGCACAGTCATGGATACTATATGGGGACTGCACAGAGGGGCCTGATACTATATGGGGCCTGTATAGAGGGTTGACTGCACAGAGGGGCCTAATACTATATGGGGACTGTATAGAGGGTCTTATACATGCACTGCACAGAGGGACCTATCCTATATATGGACCTTACTACTATATAGGGGCACAGAGGGGCCTACCTACGATATAGAGGCCCTGGGTAACCAGGGCGCCAAAAGCAAATTACATACAGGGGGCCATCTGGCCTAAGGTCAGCCGTGCTTTCATGGATGTGAAGAAATCTGGTTCCTAGTGTAAAAAATCTCACACATGCCTATAGAGATGCCTCCTTGTTCTTCTCCTTGACATGGTCTCCCCTTCCTTCTTGATTCCTGCAAGTGACTGTGTTGGATGCAGGAGACATTCTGAAACTTGATGACACTTGGAATCCTGGTATGACTGGAGCCCCGCTGTACTGTGCAGCTCCCGGCTGCTATCAGATTATTTCGTTATGACTAATTAACCATTTAACCCCTTAACTCAGGATGTACCCGCAGGGGGGTAGGAAAGTTCAGAGGGGGGTCATGTTGGGGACTGAGGCTTCTAGCGGGCACGGTCTGATTGCCATGGCCCGCTAATTAGCCATTTAAATGCAGCTTTCGGCTGCATTTAAATGGCCTGCATCCTCCATCCATGGTGGTCTAATGGCGGGATTGTCACCACGCGATGAGATTGCGAAGGGGCAATCCCTGCTTGCTGCTGGGCCAGGGCGTTGTGCCGTAATGGCACTGATCCCGCCTTAGCATTCCATTGCTATGGGCTCTGGAAGCTCAGAGCAATAGATCACTCATGGATCTATAAGTATTGCATAGATTTCTATGAGAAATCAGTGTAGTTATAATAGGAGAAAATCTTCTCCCCTAATAAAAGTTTAAATCACCCCTTTTCCTATTTTATAAATAAAAGTAAATAAATTAAAAACATATTTGGTATCACCGCGTGCAGAATTGCCTGAACTATTAAATGATCAAATTTTTGATCTTATACAGTAAAGAGTGTAAGTGGAAAAAATGCAAAAATGCTAATTTTAAGTAAAATCAAATCCAGAAAAATTGTAATAAAAGCGTTCAAATAGTCGCATATACGCAAGCAAGGTACCAATAGAAAGTACAGATCATAGTGCATAAAATGACACCTCACACAGCATTGTCTCTTAGGTCCCGACCCTTGAAGAGTGACTTTAGTGCAGCCCCTTTATGATTGGTTAGGTTACCGCCTCTTTAAAAGCAACTTTGGTACCGTCTCTTAAAGAGCAACTTTGGTCCCACCCCTTTAAGAGCTAAATTGGCCCCAGCCCTTTAAGAGTGATTTGGTACCGTCTCTCTAAGAGCGACTTTGGTACCGCCCCTTTAAGAGCTACTTAGGCACAGGCCTCTTTAAGAGCATCTTTGCTACTGCCTCTTCAAGAGCAACCTTGGTACTGTCCCTGTAAGAGCTACTTTGGTACCGTTAATTTTATGAGTGTCTTTGGTACTGCCCCTTGTAAAGGGACTTTAGTGCCGCCCTTTAAGAGTGATTTCAGTGCCATCCTTTTAAGCGTAACTTTCGCACTCTCCCTGTAACATAAACTTTGGTACCGCCCCTTTTAAAGCTAATTTAGCCCCTGTCCTTTAAGAGCGACTATGGTACCGTCCCTATAAGAGCGTTTTTGCTACCGCCCCTTTAAGATCTACTTTGGTACTGTCCCTTTAAGAGTATGTTTGGTACCGCCCCTTCAAGAGCCAATTTGGCCCCGTCCCTTTAAGAGCTAATTTGTCACAGACTCCTTTAAGAGCTACTTTGTTACCGGCCCTTTAAAAGCAACTCTGGTACCGCCCCTTTAAAAGCAACTTTGGTACTATCCCTTTCAAAGCAATTTTGGTACCACCACTTTAAGAGCTAATTTGGCCTCAGTCCTTTAAGAGTGATTTTGGTACCATCCCTCTAAGAGACTTTGGTACGTCCTATTTAGAGCACATTTGGTACCAATCCTTTAGAAGCTAATTTGGCCTCACCCCAATTTTGGCACAGGCCTCTTTAAAAATGACTTTGGTACCGCCCCTTTAGGAGTGACTTTGGTACCACTTCTTTAAGAGTGACTTTGCTACCGCCCCTTTATGAGCGGCTTTGGTACCGCCCCTTTAACAACTGACTATGACACTGACTCCTTAACAGTGACATCCACAGCAGCCTTATAATGGTAAAAAATGACGTCTCATATAGTCCTATAGACCAGAACATAAAAGCCTCATAACAACGGTAATAGAGCAATTTTATACACATTTGGTAATTTTTTTAAAAACGTTTTTCTTTTCTTTCTTTTTTTTAAAGCAGTAAAATAACATTAGTTATATAAGTTGTAATCGCTCTGACTTGAGGAACATAGATAACAGGATAACAGGTCCGTTTTACCATAGGACGAATGGCGAAAAGATGAAATCCATGAAACAGCTTTTTTTCACAGCACTTTTATGGAAAATTAATTTCAAATGTCAATTGCTATCCCAAACAATAAGACTCCATATGTCTGTAGGTGAAAAAATATAAGTGCTATGGCCTTTTATACACCAGGAGGAAAAAACAGAAGTGCAAAAACAAAAACTAGCCCGATCCTTAAATAAAAAAAATCCCATCCCATAATAAAAATGTAAATCACCTCCCTCTTCCCATTTTATAAATATAAATAAATAAACTGGATGCGCATTTCCAGAAGAAAATACATAGTGCTTGAAAAGAGCGCCCCTTTAACAGTTACTTCCCTTTAAGAGAAAGTTCAACCCTTGATTACCTCCCTTTAAGCTAAAATTGTGGTTGTGGTCTCTTCAAGAACTATTTATGTATTGTGCTTTTAAAGCAACTTAGGTGCCGCCTTTATTGCAGTCCCTTTAAGAGTAATTTCGGTGCCATCCCTATAAGTGCAACTTTGGTGCCCTCTTTTTAAGAGCGACTTTGGTACCGCTCCTTCAGGAGCGGCATTGGTACCACCCCTTTAAGAGCGGCTTTGGTACCGCCCCTTTGGTACTGTCCCTGTAACATCAACTTTGGTACCACCCCTTTTAGAGCTAATTTGGCCCCTGCCCCTTAAGAGCGACTATGGCACCGTCCCTATCAGAGCGTTTTTTTTTTATTGTTCCTTTAAGAGAGACTTTGGTACTGTCCCTTTAAGAGTATGTTTGATACCTCCCCTTCCAGAGCTAATTTGGCCCAGTCCCTTCAAGAGCTAATTTGTTACAGACTCCTTTGAGATTTGCTTTGGTACCAGCCCTATAACCTCTTAAGGACATATGCCGCACCCGTACAGCATATGTCCACAAGAGAAGTTCAGAGGGGGGCCGCGCCGCAACTTTGCTCTGAACTGCCGCGATCCCGACTGCTATCTGCAGCATGGACTGCGGCTATTTAGACCGCTAATTAAGACAGCTAGATGCAGCGATCGCGGAGGGGTGGATCCCTTTATCTCACTGAGCTGGGCCTCAGCGTCGAAATGACGCTGATCCCAGCTCGGTATTCTATTGCAATGGTCTGCAGCAGGCCAAAGCAATATAGCACCGATCTCATAGATCTGTGCTGTGTTATACAGCTACACTAATCTCTATGAGAGATCAGGTTAGTTGTATTAGAATCCCCCAGGCGGACTTCTAATTACTGTGTATGTGTAAAAAAAATTAAGTGTTTTCATTAATAAAAAAAACCCCTCCGCTAATAAAAGTCTGAATCACCCCCCTTCTCCTATTTTATAATTAAAAATAAATAAATAAACATGTTTGTTATCGCCGCGTGCGTAATCGCGTGAACTATTAATTTAGCACATTCCTGATCTCGCACAGTAAACAGTGTAAGCGCAAAGACCCGCCAAAGTGCAAACATTTAGCATTTTTTGTTGCATCAAATCCAGAAACATTGTAATAAAAAGCGATCAAAAAGTTGCATATGCGCAATCAAGGTACCGATAGAAAAAGCACATCATGGCGCAAAAAATTACACCTCAATCAGCCCCATAGACCAAAGGATAAAAGCGTTATAAGCATGGGAGCAATTTTAAGGAATGTTTTTTTATCTGTAGAAGGTTTTATTTTTTTAAAAGCCATCAAACAATATAAAAGTTATGCAAGTTTCATCATTTTAATCGTACCGACTTGAGGAACGTAAAAACGAAAAAAAAAAATAAGAAAAAGAATTGCAATTTTTTTTCAATTTCACTGCGCATATAATTTTTTTCTGGCTTCACAGCATATTATATGCAAAAATTAAGTTTGTCATTGCAAAGTACAATTAGTGACGCAAAAAATCAGGTGGGTTTCTAGGTGAAAAAATGCAAGTGTTATGGCCTTTTAAACACAAGGAGGAAGAAACGAAAACGCAAAAACAGAAATTGGCTCTGTTTTTAAGAGCGACTCTGGTACCGCCCCTTTCCAAATGCTTTTGGCACCGTCGATTTAAGAGCGACTTTGGTACCACTTCCTTTAAGAGCGGCATTGGTACCACCCCTTCAAGAGTTGTTTTGGTACTGCTCCTTTAAAAGCAACTTCGGTACCAACCCTTTAAAAGCTACTTTGGTACTAGCCCTTTAAGAGCAACTCTGGTACCACCCCTTTAACAACTACTTTGGTACCGCCCCTTTAAGATTGACTTTGCTACCACCCCTTTAAGAGCTGCCTTGGTACCGTCCCTTTAAAAGCAACTTTGGTACCACCCCTTTAAGAGCAAATTTGGTTCCAGCCCTTTAAGAGTGACTTTTTTTTTACTGTCCTTATAAGAGCGACTTTGGTACCACTTCTTTAAGAGCGGCTTTGGTACTGCACCTTTAAGAGCAACCTTGGTACTATGCCTTAAAGAGCGACTTCGATACTGTTCATTTTATGAGTGACTTTGACACTGGCACTTTATGAGCAACTTTGGTACCGTCCCTTTAAGAATGACTTTGGTGCCAACCTTCTAAGAGAGATTTTGGTGTCATCCCTTTAAGAGCAAACTTGTTGCTGACCCTTTAACAGCTAATTCGGTAACGGCCCTTTAAGAGTGACTTCAATTCTGACTTCTCAACACTGACTTCCACAGCAGCCTTATAATGGTAAAAAATGACGTCTCATATAGCCGCATAGACCAAAACATAAAAGCCTCATAAGGACGGTAATAGAGTAATTTTATACACATTTAGTTATTTTTTTAAAAGGTTTTTTTTTCTTAAAGCAGTAACATAACACTAAAGTTATTTAAGTTGTAATTGCTCTGACTTGAGGAACATAGATAACAGGTCAGGTTTACCACAGGACGAATGGCGAAAAGATGAAACCCACCTAAAAATTTAAACAAGCTTTTTTCTTTTTCACAGCGCATGTCATTTTTGTCGTTTTCGCAGAATATTTTATGGAAAAATAATTGCAAATTACGATTGGTATCCATAAAAATAAGACTCCATATGTCTGTAGGTGAAAAAATACAAGTGCTATGGACTTTTATACACAAGGAGATAAAAACAGAAGTACAAAAAAAAAATTTGCCAGATCCTTAAGGGGTTAAAGGACGACTCCAGCGAAAATCATTTATCCAGCAATTATAACACATTACAGAGTTTATAACTTTATAATGTGTTTCGGTTAGGTATCTGCCCCTCTTCCCTATTCTCCCCCTCGACCACAGGTCGCCATTTTGTGTTGATGTTGCCATCAAATGTATTCAAAGGGGGGGGGGGGGGCGGCCTAACTTCCGTCCCTTAGATAGACCCGCCCCTTTCTACTATGTCGCCAGATGACTCCACTTACTCAGCTCTGATTGGCTGATCAAGCTGTAAGCCATCTGCTGCTCTCCAGCCAAGAGCTGGAGCTTGTAAGGGGAGCCGGATAATGACGCACTGGGAGCCGAATGGCATCATGGGAGCCGAACATGAACTCAGAAGTGAGGGTAAGTAGTACACAGATGGTAAGTGCTATTTTTTTTTTCTTTAAGATAAGACTTAAAGGGAAAAAAAATCCGGCCTCCTCCACCCCTTAATAGCCGGCCATCTCTCACCTCTTTCCCCAGACCCATGACAGCATTGTCATTGACCCAGGGAAATCCAATCACCGGTATATATTCCTGTACTATACACAGAGTATAAATCTGTATATAGTACCAGAAGGATGGAATTATTAGAGGCATGGAATAAAAAACACTAAATCAGTTTATTTCTCTCTCATCCAGCACAGCACTAGGAGCTGGTGCGGTCATGGATGGGAGGAAATCTGGTCACCGGTGTAACAAATCTCCTACATGCCTCATACAGCGCAGATCTTATAGCGCCTCCACCTACCTGTGGTGGTGCCAGCCTACTGGCTTGTTGTGCAGGGGTCCGTCCATGTTGTTCTTCCTGTCCTCTTCCTTCCTGCAGGTGCTGGTGTCCTTGGTGATGCTGAAGACTGAAGATCTGATGGTGCTTGGGGGTCCGCTCTTCGTGGTCTTTGTTCTTTGGATCCTCTTCTGCCAGGTGCTCACGGGATCTGCTCGCTCCGATGACGTTGGAGTTGGTGTTCAGCCAAAGATCTTCGAGGTGACGAAGGAAAATCCTCGGAATTCGGCCTGGTCCTTGGGTGACAAGCGCTTCTTCTTGACCTCGTCTGCCTCCATGGTGGAAAGACGGAACTTCTCCCTCTTCTTGGCCTTCTTGGTCTTGCGCTGAGGCTTCTTAGATGGTTTACTTACCTCAGGGTTGTGTGGTGGGGTCATCCTGAGGGCTTCCACTGAGACCCAATCGATGCACTGGAAAAACGGATGTTCTCTGATGTTCTGGGCGACTCCCAAGCGCTGAGCAGGATCTCTCTGGAGGAGCTGGAAGGAGAAAAGCTGGGTGTGAATCTCTGGGAAGCTGTAAGTGACAAATCTACCATGTTATACTAAAACTGCTCAATTCTACATCCACCTAGTTAGACCCATTCACCTTTCAGGGTCCTGGGAAAGCTATGTTGGCACCAGGTCTTTTTTTTGTATAATAATTGCCGATTTCTGATAATAACGACCGCATGTAATGTTCATGAACATTATATGCCGCCATCACTATACAATAACAGCAGTTATTCTGCCCAAAAAGACATTGTGGGAACATAGCCGTAACATGTACGATACACGTAACCTATAATAGTAAGACACTGACCTGTATGATGAAGTCTTCGGCGCCGGAGCTGGTGTCATCGAAGAGCGCTGGGTGGTATTCGCGTCGTCCGGTGACCATTTTGTTCATGATGACACCAAAGGAAAACCAGTCTGCTCCGGCGCCATATCCCTCCTCCGCCAGCATCTCAGGAGCCATGTAGCCTTTGGTCCCAGCGCATTCGGTGGCTTTTCGGTCTCCGAAGATGTTCTCAAGGGCGAGGCCGAAATCCGTGATCTTCACATGCCCTGTTTCCGCCACCAGGATGTTCTCGGGCTTGAGGTCTCGGTGGATGACGCCTCTTGCGTGGAGATACTGGATGCCGCACACGAGCTCAGCGGCGTAGAATCTTGCGCTGGGGATGTTCAGTCGCCCGTTCGTCTTCAGGAATTGGTCGAAGTCCCCGCAGCTCACGTATTCCAGCCCAAGTAGAACAAGCATCTTGGTCTGGAATGCAAAGTCTGCGTGGACCAGGAAGGGGCTCCCAGATGCCAGCTGTAGCACTCGGTTCTCCACCATCACATCCGCCTCCTCGATGTCTTCTAGCAGGAGTCGCTTCATGATGACCTTCACCGCGAATCGTTGGCTGGTGACGATGTCTTCTGCCAACACGACCTTCCCGTAATTCCCTTCGCCGAGCACATGGTGGAACTGTAGTCTCTGCCGGATGGTGCTAGAGATGGTGCTCTGGCTGCCGGATGGTCGGACACCGCTGGGACCTCCTAAAAGAGGGAAAAATAATTGGGAGAGATTCTCACACTTGTAATATACATTATTCTCTATGACACCAATTTGTAAAGAGAAACTAAGAGCAAAATCTTATTCTTTTCTGGATATACTTATGAGAGTGTTTGGTGCATTGGGGACTGTACTTTACAGCTCTTGAGTTTCTGGCAGGAGGATCAGTGCACCGAGAGATAAAGCACCAACCCCACAGAGCCAGCCCTAAGCTGCATGGCATCATGGTAGCCAGCCCCCCAGATTATCAGACCCCAGACTGGATCCCAGTCCATCTGACACAGTGCTCTCTGCTGCCACCTCTGTCCATGTCAGGAACTGTCCAGATCAGTAGCAAATCCCCATATAAAAAACCTCTTCTGATCTCGACAGTTCCTGACATGGACAGAGGTGGCAGCAGTGAGCACTATGTCAGACTGGAAAGAATACATCACTTCCTGTAGGACATACAGCTGCTGATAAGTACTGGAAGACTTGAGATTTTTAAATGGAAGTAAATTACAAATGTATATAATTTTCTGATACCAGTTGATTTGAAGGAAAAAAATTCCACTGAGTTTCTTAGCAATTTTTTCCTTAGCCCCCCAGCAGCTCACACACTATACACATCATCTCCTAAAGCTCGCCGGTTTCCTATTTATTGGACTAGAGATCAGACTGGACTCCAGATCAGACAGGAAGGAGTAACCTGGAGGGTGCTACAGGTTTTGCCCAAACAACTTCCATCATCCACAGCTCTCTAATACCATGATGGGAGTTAGGGCTGGGCGATATGGCCAAAAAATAAAATCTCGATTTTTTTTTTAATTTTGGACGATTCTCGATTTAAATCTCGATTTTTTCTCTTTTTGCTAAACAAACAGGACATTTTTCTCCCTGCAGCATCAGAAACTATTTTATAGACGTTTGAGACAACAACCATATTGCTTCCAGTGTAACAGTGCTCCTCCCGTGCCCCTATGTAGTAGACAAGCCCATTGTGTGCCCCATATAAGTAGTTTTCCCAAATATGTGCCCTATGTACTAGTGTATTAGTAGTAGTACAGATGAGGGGATTAGCAGTACAGGTAAAGATGAGGGGTGTAGTAGTGGTACAGATGAGGGGTGTAGTAGTAGTAGTACAGGAACAGATGAGGGGTGCAGTAGTAGTAGTACAGGTACAGATGAGGAGTGTAGTAGTACAGGTAAAGATGAGGGGTGTAGTAGTAGTAGTACAGGTACAGATGAGGGGTGTAGTAGTAGTACAGGTATAGATGAGGGGTGTAGTAGTAGTAGTACAGGTACAGATGAGGGGTGTAGTAGTAGTACAGGTACAGATGAGGGGTGTAGTAGTAGTACAGGTATAGATGAGGAGTGTAGTAGTAGTAGTAGTAGTACAGGTATAGATGAGCCTGGTGTAGTAGTAGTACAGGTACAGATGAGGAGTGTAGTAGTAGTACAGGTACAGATGAGGGGTGTAGTAGAAGTAGTACAGGTACAGATGAGGAGTGTAGTAGTAGTACAGGTACAGATGAGGAGTGTAGTAGTAGTACAGGTACAGATGAGGAGTGTAGTAGTAGTACAGGTACAGATGAGGGGTGTAGTAGTAGTACAGGTACAGATGAGGGGTGTAGTAGTAGTACAGGTATAGATGAGGGGTGTAGTAGTAGTACAGGTAAAGATGAGGGGTGTAGTAGTAGTACAGGTAAAGATGAGGGGTGTAGTAGTAGTAGTACAGGTAAAGATGAGGGGTGTAGTAGTAGTAGTAGTACAGGTACAGATGAGGGGCGTAGTAGTAGTACAGGTACAGATGAGGAGTGTAGTAGAAGTACAGGTACAGATGAGGGGTGTAGTAGTAGTAGTACAGGTATAGATGAGGGGTGTAGTAGTAGTACAGGTACAGATGAGGGGTGTAGTAGTAGTACAGGTATAGATGAGGGGTGTAGTAGTAGTACAGGTAAAGATGAGGGGTGTAGTAGTAGTAGTACAGGTAAAGATGAGGGGTGTAGTAGTAGTAGTACAGGTAAAGATGAGGGGTGTAGTAGTAGTACAGGTACAGATGAGGAGTGTAGTAGTAGTACAGGTAAAGATGAGGGGTGTAGTAGTAGTAGTACAGGTACAGATGAGGAGTGTAGTAGTACAGGTAAAGATGAGGGGTGTAGTAGTAGTACAGGTACAGATGAGGGGTGTAGTAGTAGTACAGGTACAGATGAGGGGTGTAGTAGTAGTACAGGTACAGATGAGGAATGTAGTAGTAGTACAGGTACAGATGAGGAGTGTAGTAGTAGTACAGGTACAGATGAGGAGTGTAGTAGTAGTACAGGTACAGATGAGGGGTGTAGTAGTAGTACAGGTACAGATGAGGGGTGTAGTAGTAGTACAGGTATAGATGAGGGGTGTAGTAGTAGTACAGGTAAAGATGAGGGGTGTAGTAGTAGTACAGGTAAAGATGAGGGGTGTAGTAGTAGTAGTACAGGTAAAGATGAGGGGTGTAGTAGTAGTAGTAGTAGTACAGGTACAGATGAGGGGTGTAGTAGTAGTACAGGTACAGATGAGGAGTGTAGTAGAAGTACAGGTACAGATGAGGGGTGTAGTAGTAGTAGTACAGGTATAGATGAGGGGTGTAGTAGTAGTACAGGTACAGATGAGGGGTGTAGTAGTAGTACAGGTATAGATGAGGGGTGTAGTAGTAGTACAGGTACAGATGAGGGGTGTAGTAGTAGTAGTACAGGTAAAGATGAGGGGTGTAGTAGTAGTAGTACAGGTAAAGATGAGGGGTGTAGTAGTAGTACAGGTACAGATGAGGAGTGTATTAGTAGTACAGGTAAAGATGAGGGGTGTAGTAGTAGTAGTACAGGTAAAGATGAGGGGTGTAGTAGTAGTAGTAGTACAGGTAAAGATGAGGGGTGTAGTAGTAGTAGTACAGGTACAGATGAGGGGTGTAGTAGTAGTAGTACAGGTATAGATGAGGGATGTAGTAGTAGAAGTAGTACAGGTATAGATGAGGAGTGTAGTAGTAGTACAGGTAAAGATGAGGGGTGTAATAGTAGTAGTACAGGTACAGATGAGGGGTGTAGTAGTAGTACAGGTATAGATGAGGGGTGTAGTAGTAGTAGTACAGGTACAGATGAGGGGTGTAGTAGTAGTACAGGTACAGATGAGGGGTGTATTAGTAGTACAGGTATAGATGAGGAGTGTAGTAGTAGTAGTAGTAGTAGTACAGGTATAGATGAGCCTGGTGTAGTAGTAGTACAGGTACAGATGAGGAGTGTAGTAGTAGTACAGGTACAGATGAGGAGTGTAGTAGTAGTACAGGTACAGATGAGGGGTGTAGTAGTAGTACAGGTACAGATGAGGGGTGTAGTAGTAGTACAGGTATAGATGAGGAGTGTAGTAGTAGTAGTAGTACAGGTATAGATGAGCCTGGTGTAGTAGTAGTACAGGTACAGATGAGGAGTGTAGTAGTAGTACAGGTATAGATGAGGAGTGTAGTAGTACAGGTAAAGATGAGGGGTGTAGTAGTAGTACAGGTACAGATGAGGGGTGTAGTAGTAGTACAGGTAAAGATGAGGGGTGTAGTAGAAGTAGTACAGGTACAGATGAGGAGTGTAGTAGTACAGGTAAAGATGAGGGGTGTAGTAGTAGTAGTACAGGTACAGATGAGGGGTGTAGTAGTAGTACAGGTATAGATGAGGGGTGTAGTAGTAGTAGTACAGGTACAGATGAGGGGTGTAGTAGTAGTACAGGTACAGATGAGGGGTGTAGTAGTAGTACAGGTATAGATGAGGAGTGTAGTAGTAGTAGTAGTAGTAGTACAGGTATAGATGAGCCTGGTGTAGTAGTAGTACAGGTACAGATGAGGAATGTAGTAGTAGTACAGGTATAGATGAGGAGTGTAGTAGTAGTACAGGTACAGATGAGGAGTGTAGTAGTAGTACAGGTACAGATGAGGGGTGTAGTAGTAGTACAGGTACAGATGAGGGGTGTAGTAGTAGTACAGGTATAGATGAGGGGTGTAGTAGTAGTAGTACAGGTAAAGATGAGGGGTGTAGTAGTAGTACAGGTAAAGATGAGGGGTGTAGTAGTAGTAGTACAGGTAAAGATGAGGGGTGTAGTAGTAGTAGTAGTACAGGTACAGATGAGGGGTGTAGTAGTAGTACAGGTACAGATGAGGAGTGTAGTAGAAGTACAGGTACAGATGAGGGGTGTAGTAGTAGTAGTACAGGTATAGATGAGGGGTGTAGTAGTAGTACAGGTACAGATGAGGGGTGTAGTAGTAGTACAGGTATAGATGAGGGGTGTAGTAGTAGTACAGGTAAAGATGAGGGGTGTAGTAGTAGTAGTACAGGTAAAGATGAGGGGTGTAGTAGTAGTAGTACAGGTAAAGATGAGGGGTGTAGTAGTAGTACAGGTACAGATGAGGAGTGTATTAGTAGTACAGGTAAAGATGAGGGGTGTAGTAGTAGTACAGGTAAAGATGGGGGGTGTAGTAGTAGTAGTACAGGTAAAGATGAGGGGTGTAGTAGTAGTAGTAGTACAGGTAAAGATGAGGGGTGTAGTAGTAGTAGTACAGGTACAGATGAGGGGTGTAGTAGTAGTAGTACAGGTATAGATGAGGGATGTAGTAGTAGAAGTAGTACAGGTATAGATGAGGAGTGTAGTAGTAGTACAGGTAAAGATGAGGGGTGTAATAGTAGTAGTACAGGTACAGATGAGGGGTGTAGTAGTAGTACAGGTATAGATGAGGGGTGTAGTAGTAGTAGTACAGGTACAGATGAGGGGTGTAGTAGTAGTACAGGTACAGATCAGGGGTGTAGTAGTAGTACAGGTATAGATGAGGAGTGTAGTAGTAGTAGTAGTAGTAGTACAGGTATAGATGAGCCTGGTGTAGTAGTAGTAGTACAGGTACAGATGAGGAGTGTAGTAGTAGTACAGGTACAGATGAGGAGTGTAGTAGTAGTACAGGTACAGATGAGGAGTGTAGTAGTAGTACAGGTACAGATGAGGGGTGTAGTAGTAGTACAGGTACAGATGAGGGGTGTAGTAGTAGTACAGGTATAGATGAGGAGTGTAGTAGTAGTAGTAGTACAGGTATAGATGAGCCTGGTGTAGTAGTAGTACAGGTACAGATGAGGAGTGTAGTAGTAGTACAGGTACAGATGAGGAGTGTAGTAGTACAGGTATAGATGAGGGGTGTAGTAGTAGTACAGGTACAGATGAGGGGTGTAGTAGTAGTAGTACAGGTATAGATGAGGGGTGTAGTAGTAGTACTGGTAAAGATGAGGGGTGTAGTAGTAGTACAGGTACAGATGAGGAGTGTAGTAGTAGTACAGGTAAAGATGAGGGGTGTAGTAGTAGTAGTACAGGTAAAGATGAGGGGTGTAGTAGTAGTACTAGTAGTACAGGTAAAGATGAGGGGTGTAGTAGTAGTAGTAGTACAGGTACAGATGAGGGGTGTAGTAGTAGTAGTAGTACAGGTACAGATGAGGGGTGTAGTAGTAGTACAGGTAAAGATGAGGGGTGTAGTAGTAGTAGTAGTACAGGTACAGATGAGGGGTGTAGTAGTAGTACAGGTATAGATGAGGGATGTAGTAGTAGAAGTAGTACAGGTACAGATGAGGGGTGTAGTAGTAGTACAGGTATAGATGAGGGGTGTAGTAGTAGTACAGGTATAGATGAGGAGTGTAGTAGTAGTACAGGTAAAGATAAGGGGTGTAATAGTAGTAGTACAGGTATAGATGAGGAGTGTAGTAGTAGTACAGGTAAAGATGAGGGGTGTAATAGTAGTACAGGTATAGATGAGCCTGGTGTAGTAGTAGTACAGGTATAGATGAGAGGAGGAGGAGTAGTAGTACAGGTATAGATGGGGGGTGTAGTAGTAGTAGTAGTACAGGTATAGATGAGGGGTGTAGTTGTAGTACAGGTAAAGATGAGGGGTGTAGTAGTAGTACAGGTAAAGATGAGGGTCAGGGACATAGCTAAGAGCATGGGGCAGACTGGGGGGGAAGGGCATGGGGTACACTGGGTTGGAGAGCATGGGGTACACTGGGGGGGGGGCAAGTATGGGGCACACTGGGGGGAGCAAGGGGCAGACTAGGGGGGAAAGGCATGGGGTACTCTGGGGGACATGCATGGGGCACACTGGGGGGAGCATGGGGCAGATCGGGGGGAGAATAGGGCAGATCGGCAGGGGCATGGAGCAGACCGGGGCAGGAGGGAACATACCTGGTGTACCCGCTCTGCGCGGGCGCACACCACCGCCACTTGCACTCTCCTCCCGCCCGCACTACTCCCCGCAGCGGACCCGCCCCCATAGCCAGACATATACGCGCGCTTCCTCCCGGCCGTACATGGAGGTCCCCGGAGGAGGCTGCAGATACTGAAGCATCGGGTGATAGTGTCGCTGCTGTACAGCTCCAGCACCTGCAGCGATCACCCGATGCTTCAGTATCTGCAGCCTCCTCCGGGGACCTCCATGTGCGGCCGGGAAGAAGCGCGCGTACACGTCCGGCTATGGGGGCGGGTCAGAGGCGGGGACATAGGACGCTGCTGAGCGCTCTCGCTCCTCATGCTGTTTTAGTAGATGGAGGATGCGAGCAGCCCGCCCGCGCGCCCAAATCCAATGATTTTTTTGGAAAATCGATTTTCGATTTTCCAAAAAAGTCAAATCGATTCTCAAATTCTGGGCGAATTAATCGAATTAATTCGATTAATCGCCCAGCCCTAATGGGAGTTATCTCTTGGTATAACTTGCTCGGGCACTAGAGTAGCAATCTCCTGTATCTTCCATTATACACATTACCTGCAGGCTGCTTCCACCTCTATAGTGTACCTGTCATGGAGTACACTCAGCCCATCAGCGTAACATCCACTCTGCTGCAAGAATTTCAGGTATCCATGGATACGACCATGCAGGGGCGATACTGCATGCATCCCCCATTCTGATCCAATAGGGCTTCTACACAGTACGGACCTGGCGTGGTTGTATCCATGTGTGGTATCCCACCACTGGTGTTGCTATTGGTTACAACTAGGGATGGTCCGAACCTGCCGAGGTTCGGGTTTGTATGAACCTGAACTCTAGGCATCAGATTCCCGCTGTCTGCCCGCTCCGTGCAGCAGGTGGATACAGCGGGAGGACCGCCTGGAAAACGGATACAGCCTATGACTAGGGCTGTATCTCAGTTTTCCAGGCGGTCCTCCCGCTGTATCCACCCTCTCCATGGAGTGGCCAGACAGCGTTAATCATTGCCGAGAGTTACATCCCTAGTTACAACCTTCGTAAAAGCCTGTACTTTTTGTGTGGAAGTGGTGATGTAGTAGTGTTAAAGTTTTGCCACAAGATGTCACTATTGTAAGTATGTGTATTCAGTTATTGCACAGCTGTAGTACTGAAGGGGTTATTGTTTGTTTATATGTCACATGGATCTATAGACCAACGAAAGTACTTTCTTCTTCTATCTTATCATTTCTCTCTTTACTTCTTACTCTTCACCCATTCACAGCACACCTTACAGGGGCTGTAGATAGGAAGTCACATAGGTAGAGAAAGTGTAGTGTCTTTTGTCACTAGACTCTGTAGAGGAAGGACACAAGCCAGAACGCTCTCTACAGCAGTTCAGTTGGGCCCTGGCCCTCTGCCAGGTCCCCAGTCTCAGTGTGCAGTTAAAAGCAACCTACAGTTTCTTCTCAATTAACTCCACTCAACACTATGCAGTGTTAAACCCTTAACTAGCAAGTCAGAGATCATCTCAACCCACTCTGTGGACAAGGAAAGTCACAGTGCATGACAATATCCATATAAAGTAAAGGAACTGATAGAGCAAAGTTGCTAGAAGCCTATGAACTCTATGTCGCAGCGCAGGTGTAAGCAGGGAACGCTCAGCATTTCTCTCATTGCAGGTAACAAGGTCTGGGGCTTGTGTCACCCACTAGGACGGGTTCCCTTGACACTGGTAGGGCAATAGGTGTTCAACCTCAACCTCCTCCCCACATCTCGGGCACCTGCTGTCGTTCCATTTCTTAATTTTATATAGAAACTTGGGGGTATAGTATAAATGATATAATTTATATTAAACTGAACCATTCTATTACAGTCCGCCTTGGATACCATCTTGATATTTCTTACAATTCCCTCCCATTGAGAGTCTTCAAGTCCCCCTACCTCACTTTCCCATTTTTGCCTACTAGTCTCCCCAATACCCTGTTCTTTTTTCCTAATTGTTCCTTCTTGTAATTTTTTAATCAATAGAGGCGGCTTATATATGATATTATTAATATTCTTAAGACCTTTATTTAAGACCTTTTAAATTCAAACCAATACTGCTCCTCAATCTTAAACTTCTTTCGGACTACATCCCAACTTTTAATACCACTACCGAACCTAATATCGCCTACCTGTTTCAGTCCCGCCCTATGAAGAGATGCTACCACTTCAACACTTCCTGATTCATTTATCAGCATTAATGGTCTAAATGCTTCAGAAGCTCTGGTCCTGGCACAGTGAGATATTGCAGACGCTGCTATGTGCAGCATTAGATATACTGATCCTCCCCTTATTGTCTATTCTATTGTATTTTAGTATTAGAATAGACATTACATCTGAGGAAGCTGCCTGTCAGGAGCTGCAGCCACCACACAGTGACGCAGAGCGAGCGGGGAGAGCTGTCAATCACTGGTCCCTCTGCTTCTCTGTCCTGCGGCTGCGGCTACTGACTTCCCCAGATGGAAGGTTTATTCTGATACTAATATGCAGGAAAATAGACAATAAGGAAAGCTCAGATATCTAACTGCAGGGGCCAGGGCTTCTGAAACGCTGTAGTTCCCAACACAACCACTGGGGGCAGCAGAGAGGCCATGTTTCCCCCTTACTGCTGCCAGTCACTAGAAATATGTAAAAAAAAACCTGTAAAAATTACATTTTCTTTAATAAAATTATAGAATTGTATGAATAAAAAAGAAGAAGAAGAAGAATTACCCCCTTGACGTATAATTTCTTTTTCCAATGAGAAATATAATAGAAGATACTGGGGGTTGTAGTCCCATCCAGAATGGGGACATAGTTATCAGACGCACAAAGCACAGAGATCTATTGCTATAAGTGTCTGGCTATATGTTACTGTGTGTGAGGGGGCAGAGGCCATGGCATACTGTTACACTATACATATGGGATGGGACAATCTCTGGGGGCGCTGTACTAGATTATACAGCACTGCTATCACTATGAGGCTGTGTTCACATTATCACTTTATCAGCTCCTGACGTACAAGATAAAGCAGCTTTGAGGCCACAAATGGTTTATACCCCCCCCCCCCAGTATGTGACATTCTATAGTTATAGGGGAACTCCGAAAAAAAAACTGCTGGTCTGTTGGGGATCACTCACCCATGTAAGGTTGAAAGAGCTCACAGGTTGGGGCCAGATCTTCGACAGGGCCCAGACAAAGGAGTGCCGCCAGGACTGACCCAGAAAGAAAGACCACGTCATCTTATAGTCAAGTAGCTTGATTTTACTGACAAAGTCCTCATTCAGCGGGCCTTCCGCAATAGGAGAGATGGCTTTTGTTCGAGGGTCGGAGGCTACTTATATTTGGTGATTTTTCAGTGGAAGTCTCCAGGAGACGGAAGTTATTTTCCCCATTGTGCACAGCCCTCTTTCGTCAGCAGACGCGATTTGCTCTTCTGTACCCAGCATCACTGAGGGTATTCCACGCAGACGGATCCTATTCCACCTTCACAAATGTGGATGAGGCCAAGGAGGCCCTCAAAGACTACCTGCGCCCAGGGACGCCCAGATCTCATAATGGCTCCCCTCGGCGAGAGAGCCCCCCCTCATTCACCGGCCCCGCACTTGCCCCCGATGATTGGGGATTGCCGGGATTCGAATGCTTCTATACCTGATCCATGGCATCTTCCTCCCAAGGAGCAAAGAACCAAAGAGGCCGTAGAGGCACCAGTCTGAAGACAGTGCTCCGGGTATCCTTCCTATGACACTACGTTCCACTACCGTTTACCCGTTAAAAGGACCCAGGTTGACAGCCAGGCAGTCTGGCATTCCTCAGGGACATGGACTGGAGATAATTGAGCTGCCGGCTTGTTTGGTTTACATCCTCCCTGACGAGAACATTTCTCCCAGATGTTTTGTTCCTATTCTAGTTGTTACCATCTGCTGCTGGCTGTCTGGGGTTACCTTTTATTTCTATATGGTCCACTTGCCTCTCTCCACCATTTTTCCTGTCTCCTATCCCCGTTTCCCTCCCATGTTCCCTGTTCCTCCCAATGTCCCCCCATATCCTAATGCACCTTCCTAGCTTAACTCATCTATTTCCCATTCCTTGTCTTTCCCCTTCCCTTCCTTTTCCCCCCTTCCACCCTTCTTTCCCCCCATACCCTTCCTCCTCCTACCCTCCCTTCATCCCCCCCCCCTGCTTTCCTGTCTAGCCCTTCCCCTCCCTGTTCTCTTTTTCTCTTCTCTCCCTTCTCCTTCCTCTCGGATATTCTGTTTAGTATCTTCTCCCTCTCCTACAGTAGTGAATATCGTGGTAATTAGCGATTTCATACTCCTCTGGCATATTGCCAAGCCCTTATATAGGGGCCCGGGGCGGAGGGTGGTTTGGACAGTAGTCAATCGGCTGGGGTACAGTTCCCTACAGCTTGGAAAAAAGCGAAGTCCCTAACCCCGTACTTTCAGGGTCTGAGGCAACATATCACCCTGAGTGGGGTAAAATGGTTATGTTAACTGTGTTATTTGTTATAGTTTTGGGATGTTGGGAAGGGGGGTGGGGGGAGGGATGCTCACGGTCTGTCTCACAAGTTTGGGGGAGGGGTGCAGAGGAAATGCAATTCTATTCCTTTTTATGGTCTGTATTATTTCATGGAATATAAAAGGGCTCCGGTCCCCTCATAAGAGACACATGGTATTGCGCCATCTGAAAAAGTTTTCACCGGACCTTGTCTTTTTACAAGAAACACATTTAAATTCTTCAGACTTTTTCAGAATGCGCAAACATTGGGTGGGTCAGGTCTTTGGCTCGGCAGCGGTGGGTAGAAAGGCCGGGGTACTGGTCCTAGTAAACAAGGCTTTTAGTTGTGAGATATTGGATGAGTGGTCGGATGACGAAGGGAGGATATGTACACTTCATGTCAAAACACCAGGGGAAGAATTTCTTGCAGTAAATGTTTATGGCCCCAATGATACTAACTCTGCCTTCTTTTCCTCTCTGTCCACCCTAGTTCTTCAGCACCGGGTTCCCCATAAAATTGTTGGGGGGGACTTCAATGCAGTGATGAACTATGCGGAAGATCGGAAATTGAATCACACCAAGTTGGCTCCTCCCCGACAGAGAGACGCCATCTTATCCCCCTGGTCATCTTCAGTGGGAATGGAGGATGTGTGGAGATGGTCTAATCCAAATGCCCGTGCATTTACGCATTACTCCCACCCACATGACTCATGGTCAAGGCTAGATTACCTCTTTCTCTCGCCAACTTTCTTGTCCAGGGTGGACCGAATTGAGATCTTAGATCTTGTTATATCTGATCATGCCCCATTAGCCCTCACACTACATGATATCCATCCTGTAGGGCTCGGATTTCCTGTGGAAATTTCCAGTAGGTCTCACTAGAGACGAGAATTTTAAGGCCTTGTTAACCCCTTCAAGACCAAGCCTATTTGGGTCTTAATGACTAGGCTCATTTTTCAAAATCTGATCTGTCTCACTTTATGCGCTTATAGCTCAGTGATGCTTTAACATATGTTAGCGATTCTGAGATTATTTTTTTCGTTACATATGGAACTTTAATTAAGTGGCAAAATTTGGTCACTACTTTGTGTTTTTTGTGAAAAACATCAAAATATCATGAAAAATTAAAAAAAAATTAGCATTTTATGAACTTTGAAATTCTCTGCTTCTAAAAAAAGAGTCTTATGACATAAATTAGTTACTAAGTCACATTACCGATATGTCCTCTTTATTCTGTGGGCACACAGTGGGCACACAGCGGGGCTCAGAAGGGAAGGAGTGCCAATTAGCATTTTCCGTGCAGATTTTTCTGAAGTAGTTTCTGAGCGCCAGGTGTTTGCAGAGCCCCTGTAGTGCCAGTGGAGTAAAATCTTGCCATAAGTCACCCCATTTTGGAAAGTGCACCCCTCAAAGAATTCATTTTGGGGTGTGGTGAGCATTTTGAAGCCACAGGTATTAGAGGAAAGTATTCAAATGTAGACAGTAAAAATGAAAAACTCAAATTTTTCCAATAATATGTTCCTTTAGTTTGAAATTTATCAATTTCACGAGGAACAGGGGAGAAAACTTACCCCAATATATGTAAAGCAGGTTCTCCTGAGTAGAACGGTACCCCAGATGTGGGCATAAACCACTGTATGGGCACACAGCCGGGCTCAGAAAGGAAGGAGCGCTAATTAGCATTTTCCGTGCAGATTTTTCTGAAGAAGTTTCTGAGCACCGGGTGCGTTTTGCAGTGCCCCTGTAATGTCTACAGAATACAACCCCCCCAAAAAAGTCACCCCATTTTGGAAAGTATACCCCTCAAAGAATTCATCTTGTCGTAGGATGAGCATTTTGACCCCACAGGTATTAGAGGAAAGTATTCAAAATTGGCCAGTAATAATGAAAAACTCGATTTTTTCCAATAATATGTTGGTTTAGTTTGAAGTTTCAAAATTTCACAAGGAACAGGAGAAAAAATGTACCCCAAAATCTGTAACGCAAGTTCTCCTGAGTACAACGGTACCCCATATGTGGGTATAAACCACTGTATGGGCACACAGCGGGGCTCAGAAGGGAAGGAGTGCCAATTTGCTGGAGCAAAACCGCAGCTAGTAATAGTTATTATAATAGCACAGTTACTAAAATACAATAAAAAAAATTAGATTACAGGTAATGTGGGGTGGTTACGGGTAATCTGGAGGTGGTTACGGACAGTCTGGGGTGGTTCCGGTAAATCTGGAGGTGGTTACGGTCAACATGGTGTGGTGACGGGCAACCTGGGGTAGTTACAGGCAACCTGGGGTAGTTACAGGCAACCTGGGGTGGTTAGAGGCAACCTGGGGTGGTTAGAGGCAACCTGGGTTGGTTACGGGCAACGTGGGGTGGATACGGACAACCTGCTGTGGTTACAGACAATCTAGGGTGGTTACAGGCAACCTGCTGTGGTTACGGGAAACATGGGGTGGTTATGGGCAACGTGGGGTGGTTACGGCAACTTGGGGTGGTTACGAACAATCTGGGGTGGTTACGGCAACCTGGGGTGGTTAGAGGCAACCTGGGGTGGTTAGAGGCAACCTGAGGTGGTTACAAGAAACTTGGGTTAGTTACAGGCAACCTGTGGTGGTTACGGACAATCTGGGGTGGTTAGAGACAATCTGGGGTGGTTACAGACAATCTGGGGTGGTTACGGACAATCTGGGGTGGTTACAAGAAACTTGGGTTAGTTACAGGCAACCTGGAGTGGTTACGGACAATCTGGGGTGGTTACAGACAATCTGGGGTGGTTACAGACAATCTGGGGTGGTTACAGACAATCTGGGGTGGTTACAGACAATCTGGGGTGGTTACGGACAATCTGGGGTGGTTACGGATAAACTAAAGTCCTTATAGATAATCTGCGGCGGGTATCACTTTTTATCCCCTGTCACCAATCATTTATGCTGACAGGGGATAAAAAGTGCCGGCGGCACATGGCACAAGCGATCAGCGGTATATAGTATATACTGCTGATCGCTTGTACCGGGATCCCACAGGGGGGTGGCGGAGAGCATGGGGCTTTCATTCATTTTTCTTTTTTGATCACTGTGAACAGACATTAGTCTGTTCACAGTGATGGTGGCGGCTATCTTGGATCTGATGGCCGCCGCGGGGAGGGGGGTTAGTGACTGGGGCACTAGGGGGGCTGATCTGGGGTCTGATTTTACTTATTTCATCTCCCCCCACCGTGGATTCGTGGCAGCACACTCCGGGGGGTGGGGGTGAGAGATCTTTGAGATCACACAGGGAGGGGGGGCCGGGGGAGGGGATGTTGGATGCAGGGACCCATCAACCAGTGCTGACGCCGGCCCAGCCCATGTCACTGGTGACCGGCACTGAGCCCCCACAACCCCTGGTACAGCAGGCTCAGGGGACCTGGAGCGTGGTGGGTCGCAGAGCACTAAACCCTGATTGGCTACGCGCTAGCCAGCCAGTCAGGGTTCAGTGCTCTGCTGCTAAGAAGGAGGAAAGCCAGACGCCGGCCGGGTATGGTGACGTCACCGAACCGGAAGAAGAGGATCCGCGAGTCGCAGCTCACGTGACCAGACCGGAGATCTCCTTGGGGGGCCAAAAAAGGAAAGGTAAGTATATTAGGAAAGGGTTAACCTTGGTTAACCCTTTCCATAGCTAATTTATTGATTTTTCCCGGAATACCCCTTTAAGCATCGGGTCATAAAACAAATTAATTCGGCATTTACAAAATTTATATGGGGGGGGGGATGCCCACGCGTAGCCCTTAAAAAATTGGTCTTGTTTCGGGATGGGGGGGGGGGGGGATTGAACTTCCCGGACATCCGGCGCTATAACCTGGCATGTCTGCTCAGGCATGGGATAGACTGGATGAGGGGTGGAGGAGCTTTCACTAATGTGAAGTTGGAGGAGGCGATGGCAACCCCCTGGCCGCTTCCGGCTTTATTATATACTAAACTGCCGGCTAACCCCCCCCCCCCCCCCCCCCACATTAAGAGATGTACCCTGTTGCGGACACTATTATTGCATGGAAGACATGCCTAGGGGATATGGAATTGCCATATGCAATCGGCAGAGGTATGCCAATTTGGTCCCACCCTGAACTGCGGAAAGAGGCGAGTAATAGGTTTTCCCAGGAATGGACGCAAAAGGGCATCACTAAAGTCTCCCACATCCTCCACGACCATGAACATAGATATCTTGGGTTTGCTGAATTACAGGCAACATATTCTCTTGGCTCGGGCCATTTTTTGTTATACAACCAGGTGACATCCTTTCTACGGGCACGATGTAGGGATTTAAATTCCTTCTTCAAGTCGAACTTTATAGAAGATGCTATTAGAGTGGAAGTGCCTATACACTCTCTATCTTACCTTTATTGGGCCCTTAGACAGCAAGTCACCAAGCTTGAGACATGGCATGTTTTTAAATACTGGGAGTCCTACTTTGATAAAGAGGACCTCACTAAACCCATAATAGATGGCTGGCTGGCAGTGCGTAAGGCAGTGATAAATGAGACCTGGAGGGAATCTCAGTATAAAATCATGCATCACACAACCTATGGGTTTACCCTCCCCAGGACTCCAGCGAACCCGGAGCGCATTGAGGCCTGCCCTAACTGTAATGCCAGATGCACGGACCTGGTACATGGTCTAGTCACATGACCCCTGTCCAGACATTTTTGGGTCTCCTTGATGTAACATGTTTTTATTTTCATTAATTATTGTGTCGCTTCCGGCCTACGTTGGGCCGGTTGGCATATACTGTCAACTTACCATTACGGTGGGATTTCCCGTCCATCGTGTTTGTATCATAAATATGTTAAAAATGATTAAAAATATATTTTTTTTAAAAAGATAGACTTACAGTACTTATCAGCTGCTGTATGTCCTACAGGAAGTGGTGTTTTCTTTCCAGTCTGACACAGTGCTCTATGCTGCCACCCCTGACCATGTCAGGAACTGTCCAGAGCAGGAGAGGTTTTCTATGGGGATTTGCTGCTACTCTAGACAGTTCCTGACATGGACAGAGGTGGCAGCAGAGAGCACTGTGTCAGATTGTAAAGAATACACCACTGCAGGACATACAGCAGCTGATAAGTACTGGAAGACTGGAGATTTTTAAATCGCCCCACAACCAGTATTTGTTATTCCCACAATTCGAACAACCAGAGCAATATAACATACTATATTACTTTCATTGCAGTGTCAATGGGGTTAAGAAAAGTGAAAAAACTACTGAATGATGGAAACATTTTTTTATCCTTTTTCAAAGCTACAATTTGTTCTGTCACTGAGGGGTAAAACAGACGTAACACATGGGAGCGGGAGGCGCCAACAAGATTTACTGAAGACAAAGATTTAAAATCTACAATAAAGAAATTGACATTTTTGCCATTTTCCCAATTTTGATGCAACTTTTAAGCCTTGTTGTGTCTGTGTGATTCCCGGAGTGACGGCTGTGTGATCCCAGGTCTCCTTCTCCATGGCTTCTCTATGAGATACTGGATGGGAGTCTCAGTGAGATGCATAGAGAAGGGGATTCCTGGTCACACAGCAGCCGCTGTAGGATTCTGACAGTCATGAGGGGGAGCAGCAGGAGCGGAGCGTCTCATCTATCCATCAGTAACCTCCTATCTTATGTGTTACATCTGCCCGGTATCAGTAGTGCGGTGTCAGCCGCTAGGCTTTGCCCCTATTATCCTGATGCTCCCCTGCCCTCTTCTGTTTTGATGGGAACCTGTAACATTAAAGGGGAACTCTGGCTAAAAAAAAAACGTTTTCAAATCAACTGATGTCAGAAAGTTCTACAGATTTGTAATTTACTTCTATTTAAAAATCTTCAGTCTTCCAGTACTTATCAGCTGCTGTATGTCCTGCAGGAAGTGGTGAATTCTTTCCAGTCTGACACAGTGCTCTCTACTGCCACCTCTGTCCATGTCAGGAACTGTCCAGAGCAGGAAAGGATTTGTATGTGGGATTTGCTCCTGCTCTGGACAGTTTCTGACATGGACAGAGGTGGCAGCAGAGAGCACTGTGTCACAATGGAAAGAATACACCACTTTCTGCGGGACATACAGCAGCTGATAAGTACTGGAAGACTGGAGATTTTTAAATAGAAGTAAATTACAAATCTTTTAAACTTTCTAATATCAGTTGATCTAAAAGAAAAAGCATTTCACCAGAGTGACACTTTGAATTTGCACAAGGAGCCGGAGGATAGATAGTTTCAAAAGATTTAGTATAACTTATTTATTATAATTTATTAACATCTACATCCCTGCTCCTTCTCTGTTTAGCCATCCAGTGGGCTGCTAGCAGAAAGGACGACATTTCAGGGTCACACATTGTAACATATAGAAAAGCAAAAAATTATTGAGCCAATGATTTATATCAACAAATAACAAAAGTTATACTGCAGGAACCGCTGTGTACCATCTATACGTCACATAATAACTTACTGTCACAATGTGGGGACTCTATGGTACATTACAGGCCACACCTCTTTACTTTAGGCCACACCTCTTTACCTTAGGACACACCTCTATCTTAGGCCACACCTCTTTACCATAGGCCACACCTCTTTACCTTAGGTCACACCTCTTTACCTTAGGCCTCGTCTTTTTGTAAAATACATAAGTAATCTGGTGGCAGTGTGGCCGCTGTATTGGAGAAATTGGAGCAATAGTTGAGAAACATTCAGCATAGTAACCCCCCCATATTATAGTTGTATCATATAGGCCATGTGCCAACTACAGGACCATAGATAGGAATGGCGGCCGTCTGGTAACATCATGATCACTGTTACGAAAAAGCCGCCAGTCCCCACTATGCTGCTGTACTGGGAACATAGCCATAATGTGCTGAGTACATGATAACCCCCACATGTCCCAGGCATATACATATATACGTGTACATATAGGGGTGTACCTGAGCCGGCCTGGTCTTCCTGCTTTTCTTCTTTCTTCTGGATCTTCATTGGCGGCTTCTTCTCTTCCACTGCAGAATCCAGGATGTGCCTCTTCTTGGCCTGTCTCTTCCCCGCCATGTCTTCCTTCTTCTCCTGTCTGGCCTCTCCATGGTTGGACTTCTCAGAGCTCCTCTTCCTCCTCCTCTGGCTCTTCAATGAAGTCTTCTCATCGTCCGATGAGTCCAAGATGGGTCTTCTCTTCCTCGCCATGTCTTCCTTCTTCTGTCTGTTCTCTCCATGGTTGGACTTCTCAGAGCTCCTCTTCCTCCTCCGCTGGCTCTTCAATGAAGTCTTCTCATCGTCCGATGAGTCCACGGTGCATCTTGGTGTCTTCTCAGAGCCCAAGGTTTCCCGTCTCCTCTTCCTCCCTTGGCTCGTCACTGAAGTCTTCTCATTGTCCGATGAGTCCAAGATGAGTCTTCTCCTCTTCCTCGCTGCCTTTCTCTTCACAATCTCCTCCTGGTCCTCCATGTTGGCGCTCTGCCTTGGTCCAGTAAACAACTCTCTCTGTCTCCTAGCAACAGTCACTGATAACATCTCAGCTGCCCTGGCCGCATGCATGGCAATGGTCATGTGATCAGTGAGTGATCCCATTCACCTCTATGGGCTATAGGGATATGGATTACAAGCAGTATAATGGCGGCTTCACTTTGGTTCCCACAAGGACTGACTCTACATGTATAGGTGATAGAAAACCATTGGGGAGATTTATCAGCCGTCTTATAGTAAGATTCTCCTTATTGTCCATAGTAACCAATCACAGCTCAGCTTACAAATACTGATGAGCTCTGATATAATAAAAGCTGTCCTGTTATTGGTCCTTGGGGACTGGAGTTGGGGAACACGGCCTTAGAGGCCTGGACTATGCATTGGTCAGTATGCTGTAATACTTTGTGTATAGCCGTGTACTGTACATTGCTGATTCCCTCTTACAGTTTGTCTATGGCAGAATATACCAGTGTAGCCTCATTGTAGCCTCAGAGGCCGCAGATGGCCCCATGGATGACATTACAGCAAGTCTCTACCCAGTTCTGTCACTGAGGCTGTTTGGACACTGGAAGTAACTGGCACACGGCTTTTACCATCTAGATGCCACAGTAACCACTGACTTTCCTCTTACTGCTGTCAGTCACTGGAAATATACAAAAAAATAAAATCATATTTTCTTTAATAGTTTGTTTTTATAAATAATAATAATAAATATATATATATATATATATATATATATATATATATATATATATATAGTGTGAAGAGTGGAAAGAATACGGCACATGCTGCAGGACATACAGCAGCTGATATATACTAAAAGACTTGAGATTTTTTAATAGAAGTTATGTATAGAGAATAGGGGCTGGGGATGTCCATGAAGCATGTCCGTAAACCATGTCTGTAAGAAAGAGCTCAGGCAAGATGGCCGCCCCCACAATAACATAAAATGAAAACAAACCAACAATGTGAAGAAAAAAATCATGTTCCAGTATCTGGACCTATTCACTAACAACAAATCTAGTCCGTCCATCTAATCCTCCCTGGTAGTGTAACAGAAAGCGCTGTGTGTGGTATGGTAGCGGTCACTTCTTGCTTCAGTATATATATATATATATATATATATATATATAGAGAGAGAGAGAGAGAGAGAGAGAGAGAGAGAATATAAATGTATGTGATATAATTTGCTGTATCAGGTCAGTCACAGCGGGCGGAGAATATCTGATGGGGGGAGCAGGTCGGACGTGAGCGGTGGGAGTCCATCATCACCACACTGTGTGCTACAGAGATGTGAGGTGGACGTTGCCTGCCAGGTGGTTACAGTTAGATTGGTTCCCGAGAAATAAAAGCTGTGGCCGATCACCACCCAGCAAATAGAGCTTTGATTATTATGGGGCCTTGATGCCGTCTTCTAAACAGCTAGGATTTTTTAAGCATGGAAACCCCCTTTAAGTAAACCATCTCTGTTGTGCGTAGAGGTAGGGAGTAGTTTAAAGAGAGTGACCTCTAATACACACCAACCACTGAGAGAGAGAGAGAGAGAGAGAGAGAGAGAGAGAGAGGTGTCATGGACTGGAGGCCAATGAGTCCTGACTGTGTCACCAAGGATCCCGCTTCCATCCCAGATCACTTGAATTCCATTCTATTCAGGAAGAGAATAAAATGCTTCCATACTGCCAGTTCTGCTTCCATCAGGTGTCAGAGGAGCCAAGAGGAAAAGAACATAGAAAAATCTGAATTCCTTGGACTGCTGATTAGGCTAGGTTCACACTGCGTTTTCAGCATCCGTTTAACGGATCCGTTTTTTTTAACGTCCAGAAAAATAGGGTCAGCAACGTTTTTTGGTCCGTTTTGGTCCGCCAAAAAAAACGGATCTGTTTTTTTTTATAATGGAAGTCAATGGAAAAACGGATGCACACAAATGAATCCGTTTTTTGCAATCCGTTTTTCATGCGTTTTTTGCAAAAAACGGATGCGTTAAACGGATGCTGAAAACGCAGTGTGAACCTAGCCTTACCAGTAAGGGGGTGTCGGTGACAGGTCCTATAATTGTGACTGCTACATCCCAAAATTTACAAAACCTACTGACAGAAATAGCTTATTATTCTATACAAGCTGCCATTCTATTCCTACTAAATCTTCCTGACAATATTCACTAACGTCTTTTTTGTCTTGCGGCCCTACACACAATATACAGTCTGCGTCTGCCCCTGCGTATGTGCAGTGATCATCAATTCCTGATTCCTGCATTGGCCGAACCCTTATAGACGGCCCAACAGTTCATGGTTATTGGCCGCACATTTACAGTTGGTCATTGATCAGCTGATCACTGGTCCTTTTGCCGATTATCAGGAATGAGCGTTCCTAGGAGTGAGGTTCTTAGCGCACAATTGATCACATTGTGCGAGCCCATCTGCCACGTCACGGCCACCTCATTCAGATGGGTCCCTACACTAACACTATTATTCTTCTTATCCTCCAATTCCTCTAACCCAGGGGTCTCAAACTCAATTTACCCGGGGGCCGCTGGAGGTAGAGTCTGGGTGAGGCTGGGCCGCATCAGGGTTTCCACAAGAAAAGCTCTTACAAAAACATTCCAATGTCATCAAATGTAATTATTATTCATATTCAAATGTCTGTATTGACAGTTCCTTAACATTTAACTTTCTGAACATGAAAGTTACATCAGGTGACTCACAGGGGACGTCTTCATTGATCGGAGTTCTTCCCTTTTTATCATCTTCTCCTTCTGTCCTCGGCCATTGTGAGAACTTCTTTGAGCCGCGAATCCACGGAATCTACCAGAGAAACATATTAGGCTCCTCACACTGGCACCATCCTCATCTCTCTACTAACTGCACATCTGTATTGTCCCATTTACACCCTCGTTTAGTGGGTAGCCTGACTCTATGTGACCCCCCTTATAGTATATGCCTCCCTCTGTGTAAAGATGGCCCCTTGCTCAGTCTTCCATATAGATGGCCCCATGTGCATCTCCTTGGGAGCCCCTCTCTGTGTAGTTCCCCTATAGTAGATGCCCCCCATGTAGTCCCCTCCTTATCTTCCCCCCCATATAGATGCCTCTTTTATGTTGCCCCCTTATCTCCCCCATATAGAAGCCTCCTTTATGTTGCCCCCTTATCCCCCCCATATAGATGCCTCCTTTATGTTGTCCCCCTTATCCCCCCCATATAGATGCCTCCTTTATGTTGCCCCCCTTATCTCCCCCCATATAGATGCCTCCTTTATGTTGCCCCCCTTATCTCCCCCCCCATATAGATGCCTCCTTTATGCTGCCCCCCTTATCTCCCCCCCATATAGATGCCTCCTTTATGTTGCCCACCTTATCTCCCCCCCATATAGATGCCTCCTTTATGTTGCCCCCCTTATCTCCCCCCCACATAGATGCCTCCTTTATGTTGCCTCCCTTATCTCCCCCCATATAGATGCCTCTTTTATGTTGCCCCCTTATCTCCCCCCATATAGATGCCTCCTTTATGTTGCCCCCTTATCTCCCCCCCACATTGATGCCTCCTTTATGTTGCCCCCTTATCTCCCCCCCATATAGATGTCTCTTTTATGTTGCCCCCTTCTTAACTTTTCCCCCATATAGATGCCTCCCTTATCTTTCCCCCCAAATAAATGCCCCCCCTCTTTGTAGATGTTGTCCCCATATCTTGTCCCTCGCAAAGTAGATAAAGAACAAAATAAAAAAAACAACTCACCTAACACATCGATCCCCCGTCGCAGCTCCCTTCTTATGGACTGACCCCCGGCTGATGCTGCCTCCCTGGGGGTGTCCCCGGGATTCCCGGACAGCACGCGCACCAGGGAGCTATGTGCGCCAGGCTGTTACTTCCGGGTCAGCGCTCCCTGACCCGGAAGCAACAGCTGCTGCGCACACAGCTCCCTGGTGCGCGTGCTGTCCGGGAATCCCGGGGACACCCCCAGGGAGGCAGCATCAGCCCGGGGCCGTCCAACACAGACTCTTGTGACCGCAAGCAAAACACTGCTTGCGGTCACAAGATCGATCAATGGGCCAGGCGGCGGAGGGGGGCCGCCGGGCAGTAAAGTGGTGGGGGCCGCAAACTTGTGTCCCGCGGGCCGCAGTTGGCCCGCGGGCCGCGAGTTTGAGACCCCTGCTCTAACCTGTCTGCTAGGGGCTTCTCTACAGGGACTGACTATACATTGCAGGTGATAAAGCTTTTACACCACATGGATCCTGGGCTACATATACAGTGTTATGTGTAGGGACCACCTGAGGGCAGAAGTGCTGCCGGTGGGATCATAAAATAGATGGAAACTGGATATAATAAACTGCGCCCATATAATTTACTAACAATACTGGGGGAAATTGTTAAGAATCAATTGTTTGTATTCTGTATAGGGAAATATATTTTAGTTATGGGGCTTTGGGGGTGCAGGCCGAGCTTTATTATCTCTATATAGAAGCATTTGTAAGTAATACGTTTTCTCCTTACTGTGTGACATTGCACTGATACTATATGGGGACTGCACAGAGGGGCCTGATGCTATATGGGGACTGCACAGAGGGGCCTGATACTATTTATAGACCTTACTACTATGTAGAGGCACGGATTTTCAATCACATCCTGAAAATTTTTTAAGAAAGGCATAATATACATACAAAACAACATAAAGCCTGTACAGAATAAGGCTAATGGCATTGCATTTCAAACAATAAGGCATGAGAAAGAGGAAGAAAACCCTTTGGTTATTATGACATGTAATACACTACTACGTCACATAGTCTGCTGGTCTTTCTCTGAACAAGCGTAAAGCAATAAGTCATACTTATGAAAAACCACAAAACACAGAAGGAAAGAAAAACAAACATATAGATAGGAAAGGGAAGAAACGGAAAGAAAAGAAGATTCAGTAGGGGTACAGTCGGGGAACCCAGATATCTGCTCCCAGCTCACCTCCGAGTATCTGCGAAGCCAGGGGCCTCTACATGGAGAGTTGCAGTTATATTTTATGGAAAGTGTGTCCCTGCAAAGTATAATTGGTTTCCCAAATATAAGACGCCATTTGGGTCTGTAGGTGAATAAATACAAGTGCTATGGCCTTTTATACACGAGGAGAAAAAAACATAAGTGCAAAAACAAAAGGAGCCAGGTCCTTAAGGGGTTAAAGTACGACTCCAGCGAAAATTATTTAGTAATTGAAACATATTACAGATTTATATAACTTTGTAATGTGTTTCAAATACCTTTTGCCCTCCTTCCCTATCTCCCCCTTGATTTCCCCCAGCAGAAGTATTGTATATCTATACTTACCTGATCACCGTTGACCACGGGTTCTTCAGCCGGCGCCATTTTGTGTCAATATCGTCATATAATTTATTGAAAGGAGCCCGGCCAGCCCCCCCTAATACCCCATCATGGGAGCCGAAATTGGAAATTTAGAAGATATGAAGATGCTGGCCATAGCTGTGGGGTCCATGAACAGGGATATCACACTGATACGGACTCATGGAAGGTAGAAAACAGATAATGAGGGTTAAAAAAAAAAAAAAAATCCGGCCTCCTCCACCCCTTAATAGCCGGCCATCTCTCACCTCTTTCCCCAGACCCATGACAGCATTGTCAGTGACCCAGGGAAATCCAATCACCGGTATATATTCCTGTACTATACACAGAGTATAAGTCTGTATATAGTACCAGAAGGATGGAATTATTAGAGGCATGGAATAAAAAACACGAAATCAGTTTATTTCTCTCTCATCCAGCACAGCACTAGGAGCTGGTGCGGTCATGGATGGGAGGAAATCTGGTCACCGGTGTAACAAATGTCCTACATGCCTCATACAGCGCAGATCTTATAGCGCCTCCACCTACCTGTGGTGGTGCCAGCCTACTGGCTTGTTGTGCAGGGCTCCGTCCATGTTGTTCTTCCTGTTTCCTTCCTTCCTGCCGGTGTCGGTGTCCTTGGTGATGCTGAAGACATCTGATGGTACTTGGGGGTCCGCTCTTCATGGTCTTCGGTCTGTGGATCCTCTTCCGCCAGGTGCTCACGGGATCCGCTCGCTCCGATGACGTTAGAATTGGTGACAATATCTCTAGAAGGACATGGACTCTAGGGGGGAACTTTATTACTCTCCAAAACCAGATACAGAAGACAATTTAGGATCATGATAGATGTGGGAAAAGCCCATGTGGGACATATACTATGGGGTAGGGGAAAAAAATAACATGGACTTACCTCCCGGCTCTACATATACAGGACATATAATATACATTACATCTCCACACTACATATACAGGACATAGAATATACATTACATCTCCACATTACATACACAGTACATAAACTATACATTAGATCTTAATATTAAATATACAGTACACACATTATAGAATACATTTCTACAATATATACAGCACATATACTATACATTACACATCTACGTTATATACATAGTATATACATTACAAATTACATATCCACACTACATATACAGAACATACACTATACATTACATCTCTACAATACATATACAGTACATACACTATACATTACATCTCTACAATACATATACAGTGTGTACAGAATATCTACATCCATATACTACATACTGTATACAGGACATACATTATACATTACTTCTTCACTTTACATATACAGGACATACATTATAGCTCTACATTACATATACAGTACATACATTATAGAATACATCTCTACAATACATATACAACATAAATTATACATTATAGATCTACATTAGATATACAGTATATAAATTACAGTTTATTTCCAAAATACGTATACAGTACGTACACTATATATTACATCTCTACATTACATATACAGGACATACATTATCAATAAAATTCTTACACCTCATATACAGTACATACACTATACATTACATCATTGCATGATATATATATATATATATATATATATACAGTACATGCATTAAAGGTTTAAACTCCACACTACATTTATAGTACATACACTATACATTACATCTCTATACTACATATACAGTACATACACTATACATTACAGCACTACATTACATATACAGTACATACATTATATATTAGATCTCCAAACTATATATACAGGACATAAACTATATGTTACATTTATACATTACAGAACATACAGTATGGGGGTAGGTGAGAAAATAGGAAGCATTTACTTTCCCGGCTATAAATATAAAGTACATACACTATACATTATATCTATACATTACATATACAGGACATACACTATACATTACATCTCCACACTACATATACAGGACATATACTATACATTACAGCTCTATACTACATATACAGTACATACACTATACATTACATCTCTACATTATATATACAGTACATACACTATACATTACATCTCTACATTACATATACAGTACATACACTATACATTACATCTCTACATTACATATACAGTACATACATTATTTATTAGATCTCCACACTATATCCATGACATACTATATAATGCACAAGTACATTACTTAAACAGTACACACATTATAAATTATATCTCCAAACTATATATACAGGACATAAACTATACGTTACATTTATACATTACATCTATAGGACATACAGTATGGGGTGGGTGAAAAAAACATGCACTTACCTTCCCGGCTGTACATATACAGTACATACACTATACATTACATCTCTACAATACATATACAGTGTGTACACAATATCTACATCCATATACTACATATACAGGACATACATTATACATTACTTCTTCACTTTACATATACAGTACATACAATAAACATTAGATCTTTATATTACAATATAAACATAAAATATAAAAAAAAATCTAAAAAATATTACAACATAAATATAAAATAATACAAATAAATATATTTATTATTAATATTATTATTTATTATTACATATACAGTACATAAATTATAGAATACATCTCCACAATACATATATAACATAAATTATACATTATAGATCTACATTAAATATACAGTATATAAATTACAGTTTATCTCCAAAACACGTATACAGTACATACACGATACATTACATCTCTACATTACATATACAGGACATACACTATACATTACATCTCTACATTATATATACAGTACATACACTATACATTATATCTATATACTACATATACAGTACATACATTATATATTAGATCTTCACACTATATCCATGACATACTATATAATGCACAAGTACATTACTTAAACAGTATACACATTATAAATTATATCTCCAAACTATATATACAGGACATAAACTATACGTTACATTTATACATTACATCTATAGGACATACACTGTGGGGTGGGTGAAAAAAACATGCACTTACCTTCCCGGCTGTACATATACAGTACATACACTATACATTACATCTCTACAATACATATACAGTGTGTACACAATATCTACATCCATATACTACATATACAGGACATACATTATACATTACTTCTTCACTTTACATATACAGTACATACAATAAACATTAGATCTTTATATTACAATATAAACATAAAATATAAAAAAAAATCTAAAAAATATTACAACATAAATATAAAATAATACAAATAAATATATTTATTATTAATATTATTATTTATTATTACATATACAGTACATAAATTATAGAATACATCTCCACAATACATATATAACATAAATTATACATTATAGATCTACATTAAATATACAGTATATAAATTACAGTTTATCTCCAAAACACGTATACAGTACATACACGATACATTACATCTCTACATTACATATACAGGACATACACTATACATTACATCTCTACATTATATATACAGTACATACACTATACATTATATCTATATACTACATATACAGTACATACATTATATATTAGATCTTCACACTATATCCATGACATACTATATAATGCACAAGTACATTACTTAAACAGTATACACATTATAAATTATATCTCCAAACTATATATACAGGACATAAACTATACGTTACATTTATACATTACATCTATAGGACATACACTGTGGGGTGGGTGAAAAAAACATGCACTTACCTTCCCGGCTCTACATATACAGTTCATACACTATACATTACATCTCTACAATACATATACAGTGTGTACACAATATCTACATCCATATACTACATATACAGGACATACATTATACATTACTTCTTCACTTTACATATACAGTACACACAATAAACATTAGATCTTTATATTACAATATAAACATAAAATATAAAAAATATATAAAAAATATTATAATATAAATATAAAATAAAAAATAATACAAATAAATATAATTATTATTATTTATTATTACATATACAGTACATACACTATACATTACATCTCTACACTACATATAGAGTACATACACTATACATTACATCTCTACAATACATATACAGTGTGTACACAATATCTACATCCATATACTACATACTGTATACAGGACATACATTATACATTGCTTCGTCACTTTACATATACAGGACATACAATAAACATTAGATCTTTATATTACAATATAAACATAAAATATAAAAAATATATAAAAAATATTATAATATAAATATAAAATAAAAAATAATACAGATAAATATAATTATTATTATTTATTATTACATATACAGTACATACATTATAGAATACATCTCTACAATACATATATAAAATAAATTATACATTACATATTTACATTAAATATATAGTATATAAATTACAGTTTTTTTAAAACATGTATACCTCCCCGTCTCTATATATACAGTACATATACTTTACATTACATCTCCACACTACATATACAGGACATATACTATACATTACATCTCTACACTATATATACAGAGCATATACTATACATTACATCTCTACATGGACTCTAGGACTCTAGGGGGGGAACTTTATTACTCTCCAAAACCAGATACAGAAGACAATTTAGGATCATGATAGATGTGGGAAAAGCCCATGTGGGACATATACTATGGGGTAGGTGAAAAAAATAACATGCACTTACCTCCCGGCTCTACATATACAGGACATATAATATACATTACATCTCCACATTACATATACAGGACATAGAATATACATTACATCTCCACATTACATACACAGTACATACACTATACATTAGATCTTAATATTACATATACAGTACACACATTATAGAATACATCTCTACAATATATACAGCACATACACTATACATTACACATCTACGTAATATACATAGTATATACATTACAAATTACATCTCCACACTACATATACAGAACATACACTATACATTACATCTCTACACTACATATACAGTGTGTACAGAATATCTACATCCATATGCTACATACTGTATACAGGACATACATTATACATGAATTCTTCACTTTACATATACAGGACATACACTATGGGATAGGTAAAGAAAAAAACATGCACTTACCTCCCAGCTCTACATATACAGTAATACACTACACATTACATCTCTACACTACATATACAGTACATATACTATACATTACATCTCCACGCTACATATACAGGACATATACTATACATTACATCTCTACATTACATATACAGTACATACACTACACATTACATCTCCACACTACATATACAGGACATTCAATACGGGGTGGGTGAAAAAATAACATGCACTTACCTCCTCGACATCCTTACATCTCTACATTACATATACAGGACATACATTATCAATAAAATTCTTACACCTCATATACAGTACATACACTATACATTACATCATTGCATGATATATATATATATATATATATATATATACAGTACATGCATTATAGGTTTAAACTCCACACTACATTTATAGTACATACACTATACATTACAGCTCTACATTACATAAACAGTACATACATTATATATTAGATCTCCAAACTATATATACAGGACATAAACTATATGTTACATTTATACATTACATCTATAGGACATACACTGTGGGGTGGGAGAAAAAACATGCACTTACCTTCCCGGCTCTACATATACAGTTCATACACTATACATTACATCTCTACAATACATATACAGTGTGTACACAATATCTACATCCATATACTACACATACAGGACATACATTATACATTACTTCTCCACACTACATATACAGTACATACACTATACATTACATCCCTACATTATATATACAGTACATACATTATACATTACATCCCTACATTACATATACAGGACATACATTATATATTAGATCTCCACACTATATCCATGACATACTATATAATGCACAAGTACATTACTTAAACAGTATACACATTATAAATTATATCTCCAAACTATATATACAGGACATAAACTATACGTTACATTTATACATTACATCTATAGGACATACACTGTGGGGTGGGAGAAAAAACATGCACTTACCTTCCCGGCTCTACATATACAGTTCATACACTATACATTACTTCTCTACAATACATATACAGAACATACACTATACATTACATCTCTACAATAAATATACAGTGTGTACACAATATCTACATCCATATACTACATATACAGGACATACATTATACATTGCTTCTTCACTTTACATATACAGTACATACACTATACATTACAGCTCTACAATACATATACAGTGTGTACACAATATCTACATCTATATACTACATACTGTGTACAGGACATACATTATACATTACTTCTTCACTTTACATATACAGTACACACAATAAACATTAGATCTTTATATTACAATATAAACATAAAATATAAAAAAGTCTAAAAAATATTACAATATAAATATAAAATAATACAAATAAATATATTTATTATTAATATTATTATTTATTATTACATATACAGTACATACATTATAGAATACATCTCCACAATACATATATAACATAAATTATACATTATAGATCTACATTAAATATACAGTATATAAATTACAGTTTATCTCCAAAACACGTATACAGTACATACACGATACATTACATCTCCACACTACATATACAGGACATACACTATACATTAGGGATGCACGATGCACCGAAATATCGATACTACTATCGATATTTCGGGCAAAAAAACGGTTCGATACCAGGATTTCCTGGTATCGAAACTTTAAGTTAAGCTGAGAACACGGTGGGCGGCTAGCTGAGCGCCGACCGTGTTCTCTATGTGCCTCCCCCTGCCCCCTGCAGTCTCCTCCTCTGCTGTCCCTCCCTCTGCTCCCATTGGCGCCAATTTCAAATAGCCGGCACTTAGCTATTGCTAGTGCCGGCTATTTAAGTGTATAGATGCCGCTGTCACACTGACAGCGGCATCTGACCCCTCCTGAGCCCGGTCCATATACAGCGGGGGTCGGCTACTGTGTGTAACAGACCCCCGCTGCTGGTGTCTCTCTGATAACAGAGTCCGGCTCCGCCAGACTCTCTTATCAGAGAGATGATTTATGCCGAGGAGTCGGAGCTGCACGGAGAGCGGCTGGAGAGGGAGAGCGGGAGAGGAGGACGGAGGAGAAGGCTGGAGGGAGAGCGGGAGGTCCGGGAGAGAGGACGGAGGAGAGGGAGAGCGGGATGTCCGGGAGAGAGGACGGAGGAGAGGGAGAGCGGGATGTCCGGGAGAGAGGACGGAGGAGATGGAGAGCGGGAGGTCCGGGAGAGGAGCCGGAGCTGCACAGAAGAGAGCGGCTGGAGAGGGAGAGCGGGAGGTCACGGAGAGAGGAGGACGGAGAAGGCTGGAGGTGGGGAGGATGAAGAGGGAGAGCGGGGGTCTGTGAGACGCGGGAGAGGAGGCCGAGGGAAGTGCAGCACATGTGAGGATCCAGCCGGCTGGCAGGTGGGGGAGGTGGCCGGGGCTGAGAGGAGCAGATAAGATCGGCTGTAGTGTGTGGGATCCTGTGTAACCTCCTCTTCTCTTCCTCCGCAATCTTGGTAACTGGTGTAGCAGAGCTGTCTTAGTGGTGGGTGGTGCAGGAGAGCTGTCTTAGTGATAGCTGATGTAGCAGAGCTGTCTTAGTGATAGCTGATGCAGCAGAGCTGTCTTAGTGATAGCTGATGTAGCAGAGCTGTCTTAGTGTTATCTGATGCAGCAGAGCTGTCTTAGTGTTATCTGATGTAGCAGAGCTGTCTTAGTGTTATCTGATGTAGCAGAGCTGTCTTAGTGATATCGGATGCAGCAGAGCTGTCTTAGTGATATCGGATGTAGCAGAGCTGTCTTAGTGTTATCTGATGCAGCAGAGCTGTCTTAGTGATAGCTGATGCTGCAGAGCTGTCTGTGATAGCTGATGCAGCAGAGCTGTCTTAGTGATAGCTGATGTAGCAGAGCTGTCTTAGTGATAGCTGATGTAGCAGAGCTGTCTTAGTGATAGCTGATGTAGCAGAGCTGTCTTAGTGATAGCTGATGTAGCAGAGCTGTCTTAGTGATAGCTGATGTAGCAGAGCTGTCTTAGTGATAGCTGATGTAGCAGAGCTGTCTTAGTGATAGCTGATGTAGCAGAGCTGTCTTAGTGATATCGGATGTAGCAGAGCTGTCTTAGTGATATCGGATGTAGCAGAGCTGTCTTAGTGATAGCTGATGTAGCAGAGCTGTCTTAGTGATAGCTGATGTAGCAGAGCTGTCTTAGTGATAGCTGATGCAGCAGAGCTGTCTTAGTGATAGCTGATGTAGCAGAGCTGTCTTAGTGATAGCTGATGTAGCAGAGCTGTCTTAGTGATAGCTGATGCAGCAGAGCTGTCTTAGTGATAGCTGATGCAGCAGAGCTGTCTTAGTGATAGCTGATGCAGCAGAGCTGTCTTAGTGATAGCTGATGTAGCAGAGCTGTCTTAGTGATAGCTGATGCAGCAGAGCTGTCTTAGTGATATCGGATGTAGCAGAGCTGTCTTAGTGATATCGGATGTAGCAGAGCTGTCTTAGTGATATCGGATGTAGCAGAGCTGTCTTAGTGATATCTGATGCAGCAGAGCTGTCTTAGTGTTATCTGATGTAGCAGAGCTGTCTTAGTGATAGCTGATGCTGCAGGGCTGTCTTAGTGATAGCTGATGCTGCAGAGCTGTCTTAGTGATAGCTGATGTAGCAGAGTTGTCTTAGTGATAGCTGATGTAGCAGAGCTGTCTTAGTGATAGCTGATGTAGCAGAGCTGTCTTAGTGATAGCTGATGTAGCAGAGCTGTCTTAGTGATAGCTGATGTAGCAGAGCTGTCTTAGTGATAGCTGATGTAGCAGAGCTGTCTTAGTGATAGCTGATGCAGCAGAGCTGTCTTAGTGATAGCTGATGCAGCAGAGCTGTCTTAGTGATAGCTGATGCAGCAGAGCTGTCTTAGTGATATCGGATGTAGCAGAGCTGTCTTAGTGATATCGGATGTAGCAGAGCTGTCTTAGTGATAGCTGATGCAGCAGAGCTGTCTTAGTGATAGCTGATGCAGCAGAGCTGTCTTAGTGATAGCTGATGCAGCAGAGCTGTCTTAGCGATAGCTGATGCAGCAGAGCTGTCTTAGCGATAGCTGATGCAGCAGAGCTGTCTTAGCGATAGCTGATGCAGCAGAGCTGTCTTAGCGATAGCTGATGCAGCAGAGCTGTCTTAGCGATAGCTGATGCAGCAGAGCTGTCTTAGCGATAGCTGATGCAGCAGAGCTGTCTTAGCGATAGCTGATGCAGCAGAGCTGTCTTAGCGATAGCTGATGCAGCAGAGCTGTCTTAGCGATAGCTGATGCAGCAGAGCTGTCTTAGCGATAGCTGATGCAGCAGAGCTGTCTTAGCGATAGCTGATGCAGCAGAGCTGTCTTAGCGATAGCTGATGCAGCAGAGCTGTCTTAGCGATAGCTGATGCAGCAGAGCTGTCTTAGCGATAGCTGATGCAGCAGAGCTGTCTTAGCGATAGCTGATGCAGCAGAGCTGTCTTAGTGATAGCTGATGCAGCAGAGCTGTCTTAGTGATAGCTGATGCAGCAGAGCTGTCTTAGTGATAGCTGATGCAGCAGAGCTGTCTTAGTGATAGCTGATGCAGCAGAGCTGTCTTAGTGATAGCTGATGCAGCAGAGCTGTCTTAGTGATAGCTGATGCAGCAGAGCTGTCTTAGACAGATATCACTAACTTTATTTTTAACACAATAAAATAAAAATAGTCCAAAAATTGGTATCACTGTAATAGTGCAGGGGTATTATATTTCTACCATTTTTTTTTTCTTTTTCTTTTATACTTTACTAAGTATCGAACTGGTATTGAGTATCGAAATAAAAAAGTTAGTATCGGTATCGAACTCAAAATTCTGGTATCGTGACATCACTACTATACATTACATCTCTACACTATATATACAGTAGATACACTATACATTACATCTCTACAATACATATACAGTACATACACTATACATTACATCTCTACAATACATATACAGTACATACACTATACATTACATCTCTACACTACATATACAGTACATACACTATACATTACATCTCTACACTACATATACAGGACATACACTATACATTACATCTCTACACTACATATACAGTACATACACTATACATTACATCTCTACACTATATATACAGTACATACACTATACATTACATCCCTACATTACATATACAGTACATACACTATACATTACATCTCTACAATACATATACAGTACATACACTATACATTACATCTCTACAATACATATACAGTTCATACACTATACATTACATCTCTACAATACATATACAGGACATACATTATACATTACTTCTTCACTTTACATATACAGTACACACAATAAACATTAGATCTTTATATTACAATATAAACATAAAATATAAAAAAAATCTAAAAAATATTACAATATAAATATAAAATAATACAAATAAATATATTTATTATTAATATTATTATTATTTATTATTACATATACAGTACGTACATTATAGAATACATCTCCACAATACATATATAACATAAATTATACATTATAGATCTACATTAAATATACAGTATATAAATTACAGTTTATCTCCAAAACACATATACAGTATATACACGATACATTACATCTCCACACTACATATACAGGACATATACTATGGGATGGGTAAAAAGAATAACATGCACTTACCTCCCTGGCTCTATATATACAGTACATATACTATACACTACATCTCCACACTACATATACAGGACATACACTATACATTACATCTCTACACTACATATACAGTAGATACACTATACATTACATCCCTACATTACATATACAGTACATACACTATACATTACATCCCGACATTACATATACAGTACATACACTATACATTACATCTCTACACTACATATACAGTACATACACTATACATTACATCCCTACATTACATATACAGTACATACATTATATATTAGATCTCCACACTATATCCATGACATACTATATAATGCACAAGTTCATTACTTAAACAGTATACACATTATAAATTATATCTCCAAACTATATATACAGGACATAAACTATACGTTACATTTATACATTACATCCATAGGACATACACTGTGGGGTGGGAGAAAAAACATGCACTTACCTTCCCGGCTCTACATATAGAGTACATATACTATACATTACATCTCTACAATACATATACAGTGTGTACACAATATCTACATCCATATACTACATACTGTATACAGGACATACATTATACATTACTTCTTCACTTTACATATACAGGACATACACTATACATTACATCTCTACAATACATATACAGTACATACACTATACATTACATCTCTACACTACATATACAGGACATACACTATACATTACATCTCTACAATACATATACAGTGTGTACACAATATCTACATCCATATACTACACATACAGGACATACATTATACATTACTTCTTCACTTTACATATACAGTACATACAATAAACATTAGATCTTTATATTACAATATAAACATAAAATATAAAAAATATATAAAAAATATTATAATATAAATATAAAATAAAAAATAATACAAATAAATATAATTATTATTATTTATTATTACATATACAGTACATACACTATACATTACATCTCTACACTACATATACAGTACATACACTATACATTACATCTCCACACTACATATACAGGACATACACTATACATTACATCTCTACACTACATATACAGGGCATATACTATACATTACATCTTTACATTATATATACAGTACACACATTATACATTACAGCTCTACACTACATATATAGTATATACATTATACATTACAGCTCTACATTACATATACAGGACATAAATTATAAATGCAATTGTTACAATACATATACAGCACATACACTATACATTACATCTTTACATTATATATACAGTACATACATTATAGATTAAATCTCCACACTACATGTATAGTTCATACACTATATATTACATCTTCACACTATATACAGGACATATACTACATAATGCATCTCTACATTACTTAAACACTACACACATTATTGACAACATCTCCAAACTATATATACAGGACATAAACCATCCATTACATTTATACATTACATGTGACATTCCAGGCCCACTCAGCCAGTCAGCGGCAGGACACCTGTAGCTGTTCCCCCTGCTGGTCCATCCTGGATATTGCTATCTGTGACTGTTCCTCATGCTGATCCATCTGGATGCTACTCCTGAATGCCGCAGTTCCTCATGCTGATCCATCTGGATGCTACTCCTGAATGCCGCAGTTCCTCATGCTGATCCATCCTGGATGCTGCTTCTGGCTTTGGAGCTGCTTCCTCTCCTGGTCCTCTCTGGCTGCTGCTTTTGTGAAGAATGACCACAAGCAGCTGTGTGCAGCTATTTATACCCAGTGAGCTGCGCTCTGATTGGTGGAAATTCCAAGCCATAACATTGCATACATTATGGGCAGGGCTGCTTTCTGATTGGTGGAAATTAGCTGATGACCTCACAATATGTATGACCTAATAGGAGTGCTGCTCTCTGATTGGTGGAAAATCCAAGCCATAACATCGCATATATTATAGGCATTGCTGTTTTCTGATTGGTGGAAATTCCTTAATGACCTCACAATATGCATGATCTCATGGCAGTGCTGATCTCTAGTGATGACATCACAGACATTATGGGAAGTGCTGCTTTCTGAATGTGTCCATAGACATTTATGTGGAAAAGAGATGGAATATGTCACAATGTGATAGTAAGACATGTCATGTTATGTATGGCGGCCAGCGGGTGGCAGTATAACCCACACACACACCTGCTCCATGTTACTGATGCTGCCCCTACATCCAGGCTGCTGGAGGTATGACAGGTGCAGCCAGCAGGTGGCAGTATAACCCACACACACACCTGCTCCATGTTACTGATGCTGCCCCTACATCCAGGCTGCTGGAGGTATGACAGGTGCAGCCAGCAGGTGGCAGTATAACCCACACACACACCTGCTCCATGTTACTGATGCGGCCTCCATCTTCCTGGGTTAGGAGTGGAGCCTGTAAGAGGTTGCTGTATGTTGCTCCTTGTTCTGTGTTATGGGGGCCCTTCTACTACTACTGGGGGTCCTGTCACTCTGTACGGGGTCCTATAGGAGACAAGCTATAGAGAAGCAATGGCTGTCATTATAGGGGAGGGGGTCAGGGTCACTGCTATGAGGGAGGTCTATGGCGGTCACTGTTATTGGGAAGTGCTCTATACTATAGCTGCCATTATTATGGGGGTCTATGGCGGCCACTGGTATGAGAGGGTTTATGTCTGTCACTCTTATGGGGGCATTTACAGCTGACACTACTGTAGGGGTCTATGGTGGTCCCTGTTATGGAGATGTCTATTGCAGTTTGCTGTATCATATATCCTGTGTGAGTTGCCCCCATAGAGCAGCACTGGCACATACTGTTCTCCCTGTGGCCATTAGCCCCCTCCATGCTGTACACTGCAGCACATCTCATTGTCCTGCCATTATTAGTGAGTTATGGGCTCCGCTCCATCCCTGGACCATGTGACCTGCGCTCAGTACAGCTATATCATACAGCGGATTATGTGTAGAGCAGAGGTCGGGGTGGTCGGTTGCCAAGGAAACTTTATAGCATCCAGCAAGTTCAGGGTACAAGTCCTATGGATTAGATCAGTCATGTCAAACTCTGGCTCATGGTGCCATTATTTGTGGCCCACCAGGCAATTCAGAGTTTTAATTACATCTGGCCCGCGATGGCTACTATATAAGAGACTATGGGGGAGGGCTGGGTACTATATAAGAGACTACGGGGGAGGGCTGGCTACTATATAAGACACTATGGGGGAGGGCTGGCTACTATACAAAAAAGACTATGGGAGAGGGTTGGCTACTATATGAGACTATTTGGGAGGGCTGGCTACTATATGAGACTATTGGGGAGGGCTGGCTACTATATGAGACTATTGGGGAGGGCTGGCTACTATACAAAAAAGACTATGGGAGAGGGCTGGCTACTACATGAGACTATTTGGGAGGGCTAGCTCCTATATAAGAGACTGTGGGGGAGGGCTGGCTACTATATAAGAGACTAGGGGGGAGGGCTGGCTACTATATAAGAGACTAGGGGGAGGGCTGGCTACTATATGAGACTATGGGGAGGGCTGGCTACTATATAAGAGACTGTGGGGGAGGGCTGGCTACTATATGAGACTATTTGGGAGGGCTGGCTACTATATAAGAGACTGTGGGGGAGAGCTGGCTACTATATGAGACTATTGGGGAGGGCTGGCTAATACATGAGACTATTGGGGAGGGCTGGCTACTACATGAGACTATTGGGGAGGGCTGGCTACTATATGAGACTATTGGGGAGGGCTGGCTACTATATAAGAGACTGTGGGGGAGGGCTGGCTACTATATAAGAGACTAGGGGGGAGGGCTGGCTACTATATAAGAGACTAGGGGGGAGGGCTGGCTACTATATAAGAGACTAGGGGGGAGGGCTGGCTACTATATAAGAGACTGTGGGGAGGGCTGGCTACTACATGAGACTATTGGGGAGGGCTGGCTACTATATGAGACTATTTGGGAGGGCTGGCTACTATATAAGAGACTGTGGGGAGGGCTGGCTACTACATGAGACTATTGGGGAGGGCTGGCTACTATATGAGACTATTGGGGAGGGCTGGCTACTATATGAGACTATTGGGGAGGTCTGGCTACTATATGAGACTATTGGGGAGGGCTGGCTACTATATGAGACTATTGGGGAGGTCTGGCTACTATATGAGACTATTGGGGAGGGCTGGCTACTATATAAGAGACTGGAGGAGGGCTGGCTACTATATGAGACTATTGGGAAGGGCTGGCTACTATATAAGAGACTGTGGGGGAGGGCTGGCTACTATATGAGACTATTGGGGAGGGCTGGCTACTATATAAGAGACTGTGGGGGAGGGCTGGCTACTATATAAGAGACTGGAGGAGGGCTGGCTACTATATGGGACTATTGGGGAGGGCTGGCTACTATATGAGACTATTGGGGAGGGCTGGCTACTATATGAGACTATTGGGGAGGGCTGGCTACTATATGAGACTATTGGGAAGGGCTGGCTACTATATAAGAGACTGTGGAGGAGGGCTGGCTACTATATAAGAGACTATGGAGGAGGGCTGGCTACTATATGGGACTATTGGGGAGGGCTGGCTACTATATGAGACTATGGAGGAGGGCTGGCTACTATATGGGAAACTTGGGGGGCTGGCTACTATGTGGGGCAATATTTTTTGGGGGGCTAATATATGGGTTGGGGTGTAATCATATCATAGCAATTTATCATGTCATTTATCATAGTGCACGGGGCTGGGAGACGCACACCACTGACAGTGCCAAGAACAACGCACGCTGCTCTGACAGTGCCAGCACCGCAGCATTCGTGCTTCAATAATTATCTAGGTTGGCCCGCGACTTTGTCCAATTTTTTTAATTTTGGCGCACTGTGTATTTGAGTTTGACACCACTGGATTAGATATAGTGGGGGTCATGTTGTTGGATCTGTAGTAGATAAATCCCGACACTCGGCCTATAGCCTTCATCAGCGCCTAAACGCGTCCTCTCACATGTACCTGCTTGAATCACTTTAATAAAAGAATCATTACCTTATTGTGAGTGCCGGGATTTATCTTCTACAGTGCGTGGGTTTTCCTCCTACCACGAGCACCACTCACTGGACAGAGTGCCGTCTTCTACCTAACTATGTTATTAGATCTGTGTCTCCTGCTGATCTGAGGAAGGGGTTGGGGTTCTGCTTTACAGAACTCCTATAGTATTTCTGGGCGCAGGTCACATGGTCCAGGGAAGGGCCCGGAGCGGAGCTGATAACTCTCTAATAAAGGAGTCAGTAGGTGGGTGAGATGTGCTGCAGTGTACAGCATGGAGGAGGCTGATGGCCGCAGGAGAAAACATTATGTCACTGGGCTTCTTATTGCTTCATGACATCAGTGTTACTCCTGAATAGCCTTACCTAGAGGCTGCAGGATATATATATATATACACATAGGGGATCATATAGGAGCTGTGCAGGATATATATATATATATATATATATATATATACATAGGGGATCATATAGGAGCTGTGCCGGATATATATATATATATATATATATATACACATTGGGGATCATATAGGAGCTGTGCAGGATATATATATACACATAGGGGATCATATAGGAGCTGTGCATGATATATATATATATTCATAGGGGATCCTATAGGAGCTGTGCAGGATATATATATATATATATATATATATATATATATATATATACATAGGGGATCCTATAGGAGCTGTGCAGGATATATATATATATATATATATATATATATATATATATATATATATATATATACATAGGGGAGCATATAGGAGCTGTACAGGATATATATATATATATATATATATATATATATATATATATATATATATACATAGGGGATCCTATAGGAGCATCAATATGTCAAGCATATTCTGTGCGGAGCTGCAATCCCCCCCAATGAATAAATAAACACATGAACGTCCCCGGTTCGTTTAATAAAGGACAATAAAATAACAGAGCAAATGGCAAATAAATATTTAATAAATTAATTTAAAGAAAACATCAAATCCCATGAGCCATTGCCAGAGCTGGGAGACTAGCCGCCACTATTATACGCTGCCACATGGAGGACGTCATCATAATAATGGCGGCCGGGCTCTTCTTGTAGTGACAGGGCACCGACTGACCACAGACCCTCCGCACCCCCACTTATAGTAACTGCTGCTTTTCCCGCTGGCTGACAGCCGCCATTCAGGGGAGACAGCTGCCATATACTGCCCAGAGACAGAAACTTCCAGAACAGCCAAACCATCTGTAGGGAGAAAACGGGGGAGAATATCCGAGGACTAAACCAACCGCCCTAAAAGCCTTAACTAACACTGAGCTAGAAGAGGGGATACAAATCTGTCTGTCCCCCTTACTATGAAAAGGGGGGCTCTGCCATATACAGGTACATATAGTAGTAGTCTTTCCTGCTTCGGGTGGTTTTTCTAGCAGATTTTCAGGTGTTTTCTTCCTTTAGTATAAATAAATATAGACATTATTTTATCTGCGTTTTATCCCATGTTTTTTCTTCCATTACAAGTCATGTTGCAGAATCTGAGTAACTGTCGTGAATCTTTTTTTTTTTGCAGAAATCAATAGTCCAAGTGATTTTAAGAAACTTTGCAATTGGGTTTATTAGCCGAAAAATGAATTTTTATCATGAAAAAGCAGTTTGAAGCTCTCCCCCTGTCTTCATTGTTCTTCTATGGAGAGAGGGAAATGAGACACCAAAACAGGGCAAGAAAGAGTTAATTAAAAGCTACATCACAGGGCTCTCTCCTTTGCAGTCACTACTGACCTCTCTGACGTCTGAATAGCTCCCCTGCTGTGTAATCCTTTGTTCTCTGCTCTCTGCTGCCACATTTCTCCTCCATCTCTCCTCCCCTCTCCATAGCACAGACAGGATGTGTGTGATTGAGATGTCCTGATTCTGAGCAGTGGATGAAAGAAAGGAGAGGAGGGGGAGACCTGGGAAAAGGCTCTTAAAATGCAGATAATGGCATATTTGCCTAATAAACCCAAATACAAAGTTTCTTATAATCGCCTGGACTATTGATTTCTGCAAAAAAAAAAAAAAAATCTGAATTGGGGGAGGGGGGGGGGGGGGGCACAGGGAAGACGCCATTATGCCCCCCATCCTATACAAGTCTATCGGAAGATAAAAACTCTAATGCTTAGTATTTATGGTTGCCTGGATACCAGTAATGCCTAGTACCTGTTGTTACATGGATACTAATAAAGCTTAGTATTAGTGGTTGCCTGGATACGATTAATGCCTAATACTTGTGGTTGCCAGGATACCAGTAACACCTGGATACCAGTAATGCCTAGTACCTGTGGTTGCCTAGATACCAGTAATACCTAGTACCTGTGGTTGCCTGGATACCAATAAATTAGACAACAATAGCTTCACAAGCAATTGATAATGAAAGATATGCTATATCCCTATTGTGCCACTAGGTGTCAGTGTCTATTACTTATATACAGAAACCCCCCAGCAATACATTATACACCAACAAACCATGGGCAGAATTTCCAGGACATTTGTGCTATTTATTCAGGATGAGATAAAACATAAGATACAATATAATAACTACAAAATGTTACAGAAATGACCATATAAAATGTGAGTAGTGACCATGAAATATGTCCAAGTGTCATATAAGCTTTTAGTACAGGGTAATATACTCTCTCTTATATCTACCTGTATCCGGCCCAGATCTGCAGTAACTTCCCCACAGACGTCCTGTTCTCCTGCCCTCACCCATTATCACATGGTGGCGCACACACACGCTGGATGTCCCGACGCGCGTTTCACACATCCACATCCATCCTCTCCCTTTTATAGTCTCTATCTGACTCCATTGCATCCTTTTCTTTAGGATCTTCGGCACACAGTAACGGTAGTCAAAGGGACGTCACATCTGTGCCGGCCGCTCGACCCAGGCGCGCATGTCCGAGAAGCCATGACATCACGGACCTACACAGCAGGGATACTGAGGCCACACGGAGGGGACGTGCTCATTGACCGCCAGCTGTGCGTGCTCCTCCGGTCACCATCCTGTCTGATACATGGGACGTCAATAGCCGCACTGTAGCTGGACAAAGCACACCACCAATAGTCCTTCCATTTCCTTACAGGTGTGATAGATCACCTATATCCCCATCTACTCTCCAGATAGAAAGTGCCAGAGCAATATGTAATATATGATAGAAAAGTGTAATAAACCTATATAGATGACAGCTATAACAATAACTATTATTAGTCTAATATACAGTCACAGAAATTATCTATATTATATTATCTACATTATAGTATGTTATATGTCATAAGAAAAATATATAACCACCTGAGGTATAGCACGTTACCTCTGGCAGCTATATAGTTTAGATGACACTATGCACTTTATTGATTGTCCAGTAGGAACAATGTGATATTGAGGGTTACTGTGGTTACTGCCATTGTTATTTAGGCGCATGCACTTTACTATTCTTTAGTGATTGTTACAATCCCTGAGAATACTTTATAGAATATTGTAACTATTCATATGTAAATGACCTTGTACTAACACTTGCTCACATAGTAACCCCAAACCATCATTGCTTTTATGGGGTGTTTTTATATTTTTATATGGATAATCATGAATAAAGATTATATTAATATACCTTGGTATCATGTGTCTATTTTTGGGTGGAAAAGTAGGTGTTGTGTAATAGAATCCTAGCAGGATATGAAGCCGCCGCCGCTGTGAGTCCAGATGAACGGTGACACAGCCGCCGCCGCTGTAACAATGTAGCTATTTGTCCAGATCTCATCATACACAGATCCAGCCCCAGGAATTCAGCTCTTTTGTCTCCATCTGGAGGAGTGTGACTGCTCCTCTCACTAGGGGGATAGGTGAGACACAGGAACTGTTCTAGATGCAGCAAACCCCTTTACTATTCACTTACTGTGTCTCTCCTATCCCCCTAGTGAGAGGAGCAGTCACACTCCTCCAGATGGAGACAAAGGAGCTGAATTCCCTGGGCTGGATGTGTGTATGATGAGATCTGGACAAATAGCTACATTGTTACAGCGGCGGCGGCTGTGTCACCGTTCATCTTTACAGTGTCCATATAGGACATAGTCAAAAGTAAAAGTCAAGAATCATTTTTACATACGTCTGACACCTGACCCCTGATTAATACAAAGTCAAAGTCAAGAATCATTTTTACACAAGTGTGACAAGTAACTTCTGATACCTGACTCCTGACTACTGACCATTGACTTCTGACTACCTCTACCTGACGTCTCACTACTGAACATTGACAACTGACTATTGACCATTGACAACTGACTTTTGACTACCTCTACCTGATGTCTCACTACTGAACATTGACAACTGACTATTGACCATTGACAACTGACTTTTGACTATGTATACCTGACTACTGATAAAATAATGTATGCTATATTATCTATGAAATGTCAGTAGTCAAAGCGTAACTGTCATTTTTTTTTTGCAGAAATCAGTAGTATAAGCGATTTTAAGAAACTGTATAATAGATTGTACAAGGCAAAAAGCCTCTTTCTGTAATCAAAAAGCATTTTCCCAGCCTCCGCCCCCTCCCCCCCCCCCCCCCCCCCCGACTTCTTATCTGTTCATTATCAGGCAAATCCGTCTTCATTACAGAGAAGCCAGTGAAGATGGGTTCTGCTGTGTCCATTATATCCTATAGAGGGAGGAGAGGCCGAGGGAGATGAGTGAGTGGGAAGAGGAGACATGAAGGTCAGCTGTTTGTAGACTGTCTGGGCACCTAAACCGCTGGATTCAGGGGTGAGAAAGGTCAGTGCTTATCTAGGAACTTGCTGAGAGAAGATTGCAGAGTGTTGTTCTGTGCGGGACTGCTCCGTGCTTACTCACTCCTCTCAGCCCCTCCCCTCTCCATAGAGCATAATGGACACACAAATCCTGCTTCTTCTGAAGTGAGGGGGGAGCTAGGAAAACAGCTTTTTCAGTACAGAAGGAAACTCTTTTGGTAAATAAAACCTATTACAGAGTTTCTTAAAATCGCTTGTACTACAGATATTTATTGTCCCTATTCATATAAAAAAAACAAAAATAAATAAAGCAGGGGTGCTCGCATGTGCGATTAGATCCTTTAAAAACTTATTAAGAATCAAAACAGCTCCGTATTGATCACCTGGATCAGTCGTGTTGTTTGACACAACTTAAAATACAGCGTGAAAGTAGATGGGGAGCTGCCGCCACCATTTGGAACGCCCTCCTGGGTCCGGTAAGTAGATCAAGAGGATGGAAGTAGACAAATGGATGGCTTCCAAAGGTGCTCATACCCTTCAGGATTCAAGAAAAGCTGAGTCCAATAGAAAGTTGGCAGCAACTCTTTTATTGGTAATGAAGAGGGCACCAATAACCTAGAAACATGTTGTCCATTTAACCAATAAAAGAGTTGCTGTGCACTTTCTGTTGGACGCAGCTTCTCTTGGATCCTGAAGGGTATAGGCGCCTTTGGAAGCCATCCATTTGTATACTTCTCTCCTGTTGAAGTCCCTATCACATGATGTGTAATATCTCTAAAATGTCAGCAGTTATGTATTACAAGTCCCTATTCAGTTTGAGTTTCACTTTCACTTTCAGTATTCAGGTAACAAAATGAAGTGATATCTGATCTCTGACTTGTCAGAAGTTTTGAAACATTGTATTTGTCTCAGTTTTGCAAATAGCCGACCTATTGCTGACCTGGAACAGAAGCACTAAAATTGCTGACTGAATGTGTGGAGCCCTGAAGCTTCTCTGCATGAAGAATAAGTGTCTGGGCAGGGACGTTATTTATGTCGTGAGAGACGGGAGCGCATGGGGCGCTGGTTGATTGCATACTAGAGCTCAGTGCATACTGATACCACTGCTCTGTCTGCAGCTGCCGGGATCACGCTGCCAGGGATGGGATGTGTGGGGCTGGAGGTGGAAAATGTCACAACCGGCACCCTGTGCTGCTGCCTAGCAATTAAAGTGAAACTCCAACAAAATAGGGACTTGTAATACTTTACTGCTGACATTTCAGAGATAAGATGTCTCAAGTCAGTAGTCAAACGTCAGTTGTTGGGAGTCAAAAGTCAGTTGTCAATAGTCAGTTGTCAGAAGTTAGTTATCAATGCTGAGGTATAAGAGTCAGGTGTCACACTTGTGTAGAAATGATTCTTGACTCGTACTTCTGACTATGTCCTAATATGGACACTACTGGAGGATAGGACATAATGGAACAGCAGAATAGTGAGTGCAGCTCTGGAGGATAAGACAATGTAATGGCTGGAGTAGTGGATCCGCTGAATAACCGCTAGCGATGTCAAAGCTGCACCAGGGAGCAAAGTCTAAAGCGCCTCTGGTTTTCACCAGAGCCCGCCGCGAAGTGGATTGGACTTGCTGCAGCAGGCGACCCCAATCACTACACACAGGCAGGATCACAGCAGGACTCACGGCTGGAACCAGGGCAGTAGTTTCAGACAGCAGGAACCACTGGCAGCAGAGACGTGCAGGAACCACGGGCAGGAATCACGGCAGAGCTGGGGCCATACTCTAAGGATAGCTAAGCAGAGGCACCAACAGGGAGGTCAGGGCAGGGTCAGATATTTATAGGGGCTGTGCTAGGAGCAAAGACAAGTTAAGAGTGTACTGCCCCTTTAAATTTAACTGAGCTGGCGGGCATGCGCCCTAGTGGGTGGAATACCATGAGTAAGGACCTGCGAGCCTGAAACATGTTGGTCTGAAGGTTTTGGAGTGTGTTTTTATACAAAGACGTGAGGATTGGAGTACACAGAGTTGTTTAATATCTTTTCCATGCGTGTTCCAGTTGGGCTGTTCCTGCCAGACAGCGATCCGAGCACAGGTGCATGGTTCCCGGCAGTAGTGATCAGCCATTGACTTTCCTCACCACTTGGTCAGCTCTTAGGTAGAATACCCCTTTAACTTCGCTTTATAGGAAACATGAACTTTTTCCTCCCACTTCGACAGTCCAAAGAAAAGTATATAAGGGGGAAAATACGGTGTGTGTGTGTGTGTATATATATATATATATATCTAATGGTAGACCCTCAATAAGCTTTTCTTTAATGATTTATTTAATAACTTTTAGGCCATGTTCCCGCTACGTGAGAGACTGGCCGTTCCGTGACCCGGCCGGGTCACGGAACGGCCGGTCTCTGCAAAGATCATTTCGGCCGGTACTTAAGTACGGGCCGGATCATCTTTCCGGCCGCAGTGTTCTGATTCGGGCGTATCAGCGCGTGCTCGCATCAGAACTCTCCTAGCACACAATGAAGCAAGCGGCCGGAGCTTACTATACTGTACTGTAGTATTCGCAAATAAAAAACTATACTTTTTTAAAATGATATTACAAAGAAATATGTATTGAATATAAATCTGTAATCTGTGGAGAACCCCTTTCGAGATAATTAAAATGCAAACTATACGCAGAGGAAAATCCTTCCCTCAGCTGCTTCTATTAATCTCTTAAAGGGAACCACGATTGTGCTGATATGTTTCCCAGCTGCAGAGTATAGACTACTGTGCTGCTCCCCGAGGCCACCAGCCATGTCTGCAGCTGTAGCTTTACAAAGGGGAAAAAGTGGTTTTATTCCGGTGTGCGAGGCCAAGAGGGGGGGGGGGGGGGGGGGGTCATCTGGGAGCTGCCTGTAACTAGTCGCTGCTCTCTGCCTGTCAATCATCCCTGCAGAGCATGCTGACAAGCAGAGAGCTGTGACTAGTTAGGGACAGCCACCCTGCCAGGTGACTAGATGACTAGACATGGCAGGTAGCCTCCTCTAGAATGATAAACAGCCAAAGGAGGTGGAGCCTGAAGGCAACAGTAGCTGAATGGGAGAGTCGGAGAGTGGGATGCTGGATCACAGCGGCAGCGCACTAGGTAAGTATGCACTGCTGTGATCTGCAAACTGACACAACAGATATATACATACCCTATATACATATCTGTGGCTCTGTGCTATCAGTTTCCATTGCTGCACAAATGATACAAGGATCTGACGTACAGCTCGGCCGCTTGATTCTTTTGTGCTGTGTAAAGGCCCCACAAACGAATGCTGATCTTGCTGATCAATAGTCGTCCTTTTAGATGGCCCAACAGTTCATTGTTATTGGCCGCACATTTACAGTTGGTCATTGATCAGCTGATCACTGGTCCTTTTGCCGATTATCAGGAATGAGCGTTCCTAGGAGTGAGGTTCTTAGCGCACAATTGATCACATTGTACGAGCCCATCTGCCACGTCACGGCGACCTCATTCAGATGGGTCCCTACACTAACACTATTATTCTTATCCTCCAATTCCTCTAACCTGTCTGCTAGGGGCTTCTCTACAGGGACTGACTATACATTGCAGGTGATAAAGCTTTTACACCACATGGATCCTGGGCTACATATACAGTGTTAGTGTATGGACCACCTGAGGGCAGAAGTGCTGCCGGTGGGATCATAAAATAGATGGAAACTGGATATAATAATCTGGGCCCATATAACTTACTAACAATACTGGGGGAAATTGTTAAGAATCAATTGTTTATATTCACTATAGGGAAACATATTTTAGTTATGGGGCTTTGGGGGGTGCAGGCCGAGCTTTATTATCTCTATATAAAACCATTTAATAAGTAATAAGTAAGTAATAAGTTTTCTCCTTATTGTGTGACATTGCACAGTCATGGATACTATATGGGGACTGCACAGAGGGGCCTGGTACTATATGGGTCCTGTATAGAGGGTGGACTGCACAGAGGGGCCTAATACTATATGGGGACTGTATAGAGGGTCTTATACATGCACTGCACAGAGGGACCTATCCTATATATGGACCTTACTACTATATAGGGGCACAGAGGGGCCTACCTACGATATAGAGGCCCTGGGTAACAAGGGCGCCAAAAGCAAATTACATACAGGGGGCCATCTGGCCTAAGGTCAGCCGTGCTTTCATGGATGTGAAGAAATCTGGTTCCTAGTGTAAAAAATCTCACACATGCCTATAGAGATGCCTCCTTGTTCTTCTCCTTGACATGGTCTCCCCTTCCTTCTTGATTCCTGCAAGTGACTGTGTTGGATGCAGGAGACATTCTGAAACTTGATGACACTTGGAATCCTGGTATGACTGGAGCCCCGTCTGTACTGTGCAGCTCCCGGCTGCTATCAGATTATTTCGTTATGACTAATTAACCATTTAACCCCTTAACTCAGGATGTACCCGCAGGGGGGGTAGGAAAGTTCAGAGGGGGGTCATGTTGGGGACTGAGGCTTCTAGCGGGCACGGTCTGATTGCCGTGGCCCACTAATTAGCCATTTAAATGCAGCTTTCGGCTGCATTTAAATGGACTGCATCCTCCATCCATGGTGGTCTAATGGCGGGTCACTGCTTGCTGCTGGGCCAGGTCGTTGTGCCGTAATGGCACTGATCCCGTCTTAGCATTCCATTGCTATGGGCTCTGGCAGCTCAGAGCAATAGATCCCTCATGGATCTATAAGTATTGCATAGATGTCTATGAGAAATCAGTGTAGTTATAATAGGAGAAAATCTTCTCCCCTAATAAAAGTTTAAATCACCCCTTTTCCTATTTTATAAATAAAAGTAAATAAATTAAAAACATATTTGGTATCACCGCGTGCAGAATTGCCTGAACTATTAAATGATCACATTCTTCATCTTATACAGTAAAGAGTGTAAGTGGAAAAAATGCAAAAATGCTAATTTTAAGTAAAATCAAATCCAGAAAAATTGTAATAAAAAGCGTTCAAAAAGTCGCATATACGCAAGCAAGGTACCAATAGAAAGTACAGATCATAGTGCATAAAATGACACCTCACACAGCCAATAGACCAAAGGATAAAAGCATTATAAGGATGGGAACAGAGCAATTATAAGAAAATGTAGTTTTTTAAAAAGGTTTAAATTTTTTGAAAGTTATAATAAGTTGAATATCCTTCAGACGTGAGGAACATAGATAACATGTCAGTTTTACCATAGGGTGAACAGCGCAAACATAAACCCCCTGAAATGAAATTGCTTCTTTTTTTCAATTTCACCACACAAATAATTTTTTTACGGTTTCGCTGCATGTTTTATGGAGAAATTAAGTCAGTCAATGCAAAGTATAATGAGTGTCGCACAAAATAAGGGCTCGTGTGGGTCTGTAGGTAAAAAAAATGCAATCGCTATGGCCTTTTAAACACGAGGAGGAAAAAACGTAAATGCAAAAACAAAAATTGGCCTGGTGATCAAAGGGTTAAATGCTGCTGTCAAAACTGACAACTTGTACAAGCTATCCCTGGTGGGATGGTGGCGTGATCGGCTTGCTGTGATGCGATTGTAGCAATCTGATCCATCATACTTACAGCACGGATCCTCTTCTGGTTCCCAGCGATGTACCTGGCTTGGTGATCATTTCAGGCTGTCTGTAGCTGCCTAAAACAATCGAGTGAAAAAAAAACATTAATCAATGCAGAACATATGTACTGCACTGATCTCTATGAGCAATCATAGCACTGCTCATAGGCGTTCCCTAGGGGGACTACAAAAAAATGTAACAAAGTTTTTTTAGAAATAAAAAATCCCATCCCGTAGTAAAAGTGTAAATCCCCTCCCTCTTCTCATTTTATAAATAAAAATATATGAGTAAACTGGATGCGCCTTTCCAGAAGAAAATACATTAACAGTGACATCCATTTACAAGAAGGTTCAACCCTTGATTACCTCCCTTTAAGAGACATTGTAGTGCCGTCTCTTCAAGAGTATTGTCTCTTAGGTGCCGACCCTTGAAGAGTGACTTTAGTGCAGCCCCATTATGAGTGGCTTTGGTACCGCCTCTTTAAAAGCAACTTTGGTACCGTCTCTTAAAGAGCAACTTTGGTCCCACCCCTTTAAGAGCTAAATTGGCCCCAGCCCTTTAAGAGTGAATTGGTACCGTCTCTCTAAGAGCGACTTTGGTACCGCCCCTTTAAGAGCTACTTAGGCACAGGCCTCTTTAAGAGCATCTTTGCTACTGCCTCTTCAAGAGCAACCTTGGTACTGTCCCTGTAAGAGCTACTTTGGTACCGTTAATTTTATGAGTGTCTTTGGTACTGCCCCTTGAAAAGGGACTTTAGTGCCGCCCTTTAAGAGTGATTTCAGTGCCATCTTTTTAAGCGTAACTTTCGCACTCTCCCTGTAACATAAACTTTGGTACCGCCCCTTTTAAAGCTAATTTAGCCCCTGTCCTTTAAAAGCGACTATGGTACCGTCCCTATAAGAGCGTTTTTGCTACCGCCCCTTTAACATCTACTTTGGTACTGTCCCTTTAAGAGTATGTTTGGTACCGCCCCTTCAAGAGCCAATTTGGCCCCGTCCCTTTAAGAGCTAATTTGTCACAGACTCCTTAAAGAGCTACTTTGGTACCGGCCCTTTAAAAGCAACTCTGGTACCGCCCCTTTAAAAGCAACTTTGGTACTATCCCTTTCAGAGCAATTTTGGTACCACCACTTTAAGAGCTAATTTGGCCTCAGTCCTCTAAGAGCGACTTTGGTACGTCCTATTTAGAGCACATTTGGTACCAATCCTTTAGAAGCTAATTTGGCCTCACCCCAATTTTGGCACAGGCCTCTTTAAAAATGACTTTGGTACCGCCCCTTTAGGAGTGACTTTGGTACCACTTCTTTAAGAGTGACTTTGCTACCGCCCCTTTATGAGCGGCTTTGGTACCGCCCCTTTAACAACTGACTATGATACTGACTCCTTAACAGTGACATCCACAGCAGCCTTATAATGGTAAAAAATGACGTCTCACATAGCCCTATAAACCAGAACATAAAAGCCTCATAACAACGGTAATAGAGCAATTTTATACACATTTGGTAATTTTTTAAAAAACGTTTTTCTTTTCTTTTTTTTTTTTTAAAGCAGTAAAATAACATTAGTTATATAAGTTGTAATCGCTCTGACTTGAGGAACATAGATAACAGGATAACAGGTCAGTTTTACCATAGGACGAATGGCGAAAAGATGAAATCCATAAAACAGCTTTTTTTCACAGCACTTTTATGGAAAATTAATTGCAAATTTCAATTGCTATCCCAAACAATAAGACTCCATATGTCTGTAGGTGAAAAAATATAAGTGCTATGGCCTTTTATACACCAGGAGGAAAAAACAGAAGTGCAAAAAGAAAAACTAGCCCGATCCTTAAATAAAAAAAATCCCATCACATAATAAAAGTGTAAATCACCTCCCTCTTCCCATTTTATAAATATAAATAAATAAACTGGATGCGCATTTCCAGAAGAAAATACATAGTGCTTGAAAAGAGCGCCCCTTTAACAGTTACTTCCCTTTAAGAGAAAGTTCAACCCTTGATTACCTCCCTTTAAGCCAAAATTGTGGTTGTGGTCTCTTCAAGAACTATTTATGTATTGTGCTTTTAAAGCAACTTAGGTGCCGCCTTTATTGCAGTCCCTTTAAGAGTAATTTCGGTGCCATCCCTTTAAGTGCAACTTTGGTGCCCTCTTTTTAAGAGCGACTTTGGTACCGCTCCTTCAGGTGCGGCATTGGTACCACCCCTTTAAGAGCGGCTTTGGTACCGCCGCTTTAAGAGCTAATTTGGCCCCTGCCCTTTAAGAGCGACTATGGTACCGTCCCTATCAGAGCTTTTTTGTTATTGTTCCTTTAAGAGCGACTTTGGTACTGTCCCGTTAAGAGTATGTTTGATACCTCCCCTTCAAGAGCTAATTTGGCCCAGTCCCTTTAAGAGCTAATTTGTCACAGACTCCTTTGAGATTTGCGTTGGTACCAGCCCTATAACCTCTTAAGGACATATGCCGCACCCGTACAGCATATGTCCACAAGAGAAGTTCAGAGGGGGGCCGCGCCGCAACCTTGCTCTGAACTGCCCTGATCCCGACTGCTATCTGCAGCACGGGACTGCGGCTATTAAGACCGCTAATTAGGACCGCTAGATGCAGCGATCACGGAGGGGTGGATCCCTTTATCTCTCCGAGCCGGGCCTCAGCGTCGAAGTGACGCTGATCCCGGCTCGGTATTCTATTGCAATGGTCTGCAGCAGGCCAAAGCAATATAGCACCGATCTCATGGATCTGTGCTGTGTTATACAGCTACACTAATCTCCATGAGAGATCAGGTTAGTTGTATTAGAATCCCCCAGGCGGACTTCTAATTACTCTGTATGTGTAAAAAAAATTAAGTGTTTTCATTAATAAAAAAAAAACCTCCGCTAATAAAAGTCTGAATCACCCCCCTTCTCCCATTTTATAATTAAAAATAAATAAATAAACATGTTTGTTATCGCCGCGTGCATAATCGCGTGAACTATTAATTTAGCACATTCCTGATCTCGCACAGTAAACAGTGTAAGCGCAAAGACCCGCCAAAGTGCAAAAATTTTGCATTTTTGGTTGCATCAAATCCAGAAACATTGTAATAAAAAGCGATCAAAAAGTTGCATATGCGCAATCAAGGTACCGATAGAAAAAGCACATCATAGCGCAAAAAATTACACCTCAATCAGCCCCATAGACCAAAGGATAAAAGCGTTATAAGCATGGGAGCAATTTTAAGGAATGTTTTCTTATCTGTAGAAGGTTTTATTTTTTTAAAAACCATCAAACAATATAAAAGTCATGCAAGTTTCATATCATTTTAATCGTACCGACTTGAGGAACGTATATTACTTATCATTTTTACATAGGACAAATGGCGTGAAAACGAAAAAAAAAATAAGAAAAAGAATTGCAATTTTTTTTCAATTTCACTGCGCATATCTTTTTTTATGGCTTCACAGCATATTATATGCAAAAATTAAGCCTGTCATTGCAAAGTACAATTAGTGACGCAAAAAATCAGGTGGGTTTCTAGGTGAAAAAATGCAAGTGCTATGGCCTTTTAAACACAAGGAGGAAAAAACGAAAACGCAAAAACAGAAATTGGCTCTGTTTTTAAGAGCGACTCTGGTACCGCCCCTTTCCAAATGCTTTTGGCACCGTCGATTTAAGAGCGACTTTAGTACCACTTCCTTTAAGAGCGGCATTGGTACCACCCCTTCAAGAGTTGTTTTGGTACTGCTTCTTTAAAAGCAACTTCGGTACCAACCCTTTAAGAGCTACTTTGGTACTGGCCCTTTAAGAGCGACTCTGGTACCACCCCTTTAACAACTACTTTGGTACCGCCCCTTTAAGAACGACTTTGCTACCACCCCTTTAAGAGCTGCCTTGGTACCGTCCCTTTAAAAGCAACTTTGGTACCACCCCTTTAAGAGCAAATTTGGTTCCAGCCCTTTAAGAGTGACTTTGGTACTGTCCTTATAAAAGCGACTTTGGTACCACCCCTTTGAGAGCGACTTTGGTACCACTTCTTTCAGAGCGGCTTTGGTACTGCACCTTTAAGAGCAACCTTGGTACTATGCCTTAAAGAGCGACTTCGATACTGTTAATTTTATGAGTGACTTTGACACTGGCACTTTATGAGCAACTTTGGTACCGTCCCTTTAAGAATGACTTTGGTGCCAACCTTCTAAGAGAGACTTTGGTGTCATCCCTTTAAGAGCAACCTTGTTGCTGACCCTTTAACAGCTAATTCGGTAACGGCCCTTTAAGAGTGACTTCAATTCTGACTTCTCAACACTGACATCCACAGCAGCCTTATAATGGTAAAAAATGACGTCTCATATAGCCGCATAGACCAAAACATAAAAGCCTCATAAGGACGGTAATAGAGTAATTTTATACACATTTAGTTATTTTTTTTAAAAAGTTTTTTTTTCTTAAAGCAGTAACATAACACTAAAGTTATTTAAGTTGTAATTGCTCTGACTTGAGGAACATAGATAACAGGTCAGGTTTACCACAGGACGAATGGCGAAAAGATGAAACCCACCTAAAAATTTAAACAAGCTTTTTTCTTTTTTACAGCGCATGTAATTTTTGTCGTTTTTGCAGAATATTTTATGGAAAAATAATTGCAAATTACGATTGGTATCCGAAAAAATAAGACTCCATATGTCTGTAGGTGAAAAAATACAAGTGCTATGGACTTTTATACACAAGGAGGAAAAAACAGAAGTACAAAAAAAAAAATTTGCCCGTTCCTTAAGGGGTTAAAGGACGACTCCAGCGAAAATCATTTATCCAGCAATTATAACACATTACAGAGTTTATAACTTTATAATGTGTTTTGGTTAGGTATCTGCCCCTCTTCCCCATTCTTCCCCTCGACCACAGGTCGCCATTTTGTGTTGATGTTGCCATCAAATGTATTCAAAGGGGAGGCGGCCTAACTTCCGTCCCTTAGATAGACCCGCCCCTTTCTACTATGTCGCCAGATGACTCCACTTACTCAGCTCTGATTGGCTGTAAGCTGTAAGCCATCTGCTGCTCTCCAGCCAAGAGCTGGAGCTTGTAAGGGGAGCCGGATAATGACGCACTGGGAGCCTAATGGCATCATGGGAGCCGAACCTGAACTCAGGAGTGAGGGTAAGTAGTACACAGATGGTAAGTGCTATTTTTTTTTTCTTTAAGATAAGACTTAAAGGAAAAAAAAATCCGGCCTCCTCCACCCCTTAATAGCCGGCCATCTCTCACCTCTTTCCCCAGACCCATGACAGCATTGTCATTGACCCAGGGAAATCCAATCACCGGTATATATTCCTGTACTATACACAGAGTATATGTCTGTATATAGTACCAGAAGGATGGAATTATTAGAGGCATGGAATAAAAAACACTAAATCAGTTTATTTCTCTCTCATCCAGCACAGCACTAGGAGCTGGTGCGGTCATGGATGGGAGGAAATCTGGTCACCGGTGTAACAAATGTCCTACATGCCTCATACAGCGCAGATCTTATAGCGCCTCCACCTACCTGTGGTGGTGCCAGCCTACTGGCTTGTTGTGCAGGGGTCCGTCCATGTTCTTCTTCCTGTTTCCTTCCTTCCTGCCTGCAGGTGTCGGTGTCCTTGGTGATGCAGAAGACATCTGATGGTGCTTGGGGGTCCGCTCTTCATGGTCTTCAGGCTTTGGATCCTCTTCTGCAAGGTGTTCAGGGTGTCCGCTCGCTCCGATGACGTTGGAGTTTGTGTTCAGCCAAAGATCTTCGAGGTGACGAAGGAAAATCCTCGGAATTCGGCCTGGTCCTTGGGTGACAAGCGCTTCTTCTTGACCTCGTCTGCCTCCATGGTGGAAAGACGGAACTTCTCCCTCTTCTTGGCCTTCTTGGTCTTTCGCTGAGGCTTCTTAGATGGTTTACTTACCTCAGGGTTGTTTGGTGGGGTCATCCCGAGGGCTTCCACCGAGACCCAATCGATGCACTGGAAAAACGGATGTTCTCTGATGTTCTGGGCGACTCCCAAGCGCTGAGCAGGATCTCTCTGGAGGAGCTGGAAGGAGAAAAGCTGGGTGTGAATCTCTGGGAAGCTGTAAGTGACA